>NC_137135.1:34136838-34189338 GCF_949319135.1 Squalius cephalus
AATATCTTTTTTTCACTTGGAAATTCATCATATTACAGAAGTGAAATGGACTGTGAATGTCGTTTCATTCTGGATATAAAAGCTACTTTTCCCCGTCCCCCCAATACACACACACACACACACACGTCTTGTTCGCTATCTTTGTGGGGACTCTCCATAGACGTAATGGTTTTCGTACTGTCCAAACTGTATATTCTGTCCCCTTACACTAACACTACACTTAAATCTACCCATCACACACACACACACACACACACACACACACACACACACACACACACACACACACACACACACACACACACTAACCCGACCCCTAAACCTACCCATCACACACACATACACACTAACCCCGACCCCTAAATCTACCCATCACACACACACACACTAACCCGACCCCTAAATCTACCCATCACACACACACACACACACACACTAACACTACCCCTAAATCTACCCATCACACACATACACACAGTAACCCAACCCCTAAATCTACCCATCACACACACACACACACACACACACACTAACCCTAAATCTACCCATCACACACATACACACACTAATCTGACCGCTAAACCTACCCATCACACACATACACACACTAATCTGACCGCTAAACCAACCCATCTCACACACACACACTAACCCGACCCCTAAATCTACCCATCACACACATACACACACTAACCCGACCCCTAAACCTACCCATCACACACATACACACACTAATCTGACCGCTAAACCTACCCATCACACACATACACACACTAATCTGACCGCTAAACCAACCCATCTCACACACACACACTAACCCGACCCCTAAATCTACCCATCACACACACACACACACACACACACACACACACACTACCCCTAAATCTACCCATCACACACACACACACACACACACACTAACACTACCCCTAAATCTACCCATCACACACATACACACACTAACCCGACCCCTAAACCTACCCATCACACACATACACACACTAACCCGACCCCTAAACCTACCCATCACACACATACACACACTAATCTGACCGCTAAACCTACCCATCTCACACACACACACTAACCCGACCCCTAAACCTACCCATCACACACACACTAACGCGACCCCTAAACCTACCCATCTCACACACACACACACACACTTACCTTACCCCTAAATCTACCCATCAGACACATACACACACTTATCTGACCCCTAAATCTACCCATCACACACACACACACTACCCCTAAATCTACCCATCACACACACACTAACACTACCCCTAAATCTATCCATCACACACATACACACACTAATCTGACCCCTAAACCTACCCATCTCACACACACACTAACGCGACCCCTAAACCTAACCATCACACACACTAACCTGACCCCTAAACCTAACCATCACACACATATACACACACTAACCTGACCCCTAAACCTAACCATCACACACATATACACACACTAACCCGATCCCTAAACCTGCCCATCACACAAAACTTTCTGCATTTTTACATTTTCAAAAAAACTAATTCTTAATGATTTATAAGCTTGTTTCCTCAATTTAGGTCCACAGTGACACGAGTCCCCATGAGTGTGTGTGCATTCAGGTTTAAATCCCCACCGGGATAGAAACACACACACACACACACACACACACACACACACACACACACACACACACACACACACAAACACACAAACACACACACACACACCGTTCTGCGTGAGTTTGGTGGAGCAGACGAGCGTTGCGATGGTGAAGGTGTCTCTGGAGCTGACCGACAGGCCGCCCACACTGCTGGAGCTGCGCATCAGTGTCGTCCCCTTGTGACTGTCAGGGTTACTGCGCTCCGACGGCAGGGACAGGTACGAGCTCACCTCCTCCATACGCTTACTGTCCCCCTACAGACACACAGAGGAGAGATGCAGCAGGGCCATGTGTGTTTGTTAACATGTGAATTAAGTGATTAGCTTAACTGTCATCCACCTTATTATCTATGGAGGCCAAAACCTGCAAAAATAAAAAATAATCACCCAGACACCAAGTGGAAGGTACGGTTTCTGGTATAATGCCTGTTTATTTTACAATTACAGAAAAAAAATCTTGTTTAGTTGATCATAAGCCGAATGCACAAAAGGTCTCTACGATCTACAATGCTTTTGGGAAACGCGGCCCTGGATTGTTCCATTAATAGTAAATTATGGCAAAAAGTAATAAAAAAAAAATTCTGGATTAAATTTAGTTACAAATTTGTTATATTTATTTTATCAAGTTATTTATCCCTTTATTTATTTTCCTACTGTTATATTATATTATATTATATTTTTCTTTTTGTAGGTTTGGGCCTCCATAATAATGAGACAAACATTTACTCATTTGTAAAGTTCTCAGTAAAACTTCCTCAGTATTTTTGTCTTGTTTACCAGTGCAAGTATCTTTACAAAACATTCTTAAATCAAGAAACATTTACTTTTTAGAAAAAAGAAAGAAAGAAAATTGAGATGCTTGAAACAAGAAAAATTATCTATAGATGGTTTCAGAAAAACAAACTTACTTCAAAGGGAAAATAAGATCATGTAAGATTTTAATGTGTAAATGAATCTCATTTTGAATCTCATTACTGCATCGTTTAAGTCTATCTGTCATTCTTACAGACTGCACCTTTAAAACCCATGTAAGAGTAATATTAACACTCAGTGAGACTCTGTAAGTGTGTGTGTGTGTGTGTGTGTGTGTGTGTGTTTCTGACCTTAAAGACAGTGAGCTCATGTATGCCATCTCTCAGAACGGTTCCGTCTTCCTTCATCAGACGCACAAATGCCATCGCAAAGTTCCTTTCACTCTTGTCCTTCGCTGCATAGCACAAATCACACTTTTATTCATATCTGAATTCATTTCCACTAACATTCATCATCATATCTGGTAGTATATGACAGACTGGAGATGGAGAGTCTAAATTATAGTTATGTGGCTTTTAATTCGATAGCCTTGAGCTCATCTATAAGCTAGTGCACACATCAAAACATTAGCTATGTTTCCATCCAAAGTTGCGAATTTATCTTATGCGCAAAATTGGAATATCAGTCACATGTCTTTTTTGATGCGCATCGATTCATTTATTTGTTAAATGTGAAACACTAATCCGACTAAATGTGCATTTTTTTTTAAAAAAAAGCATTTTTAATGCGATATTCTAAAATGTGGATAGAAATAGGTGGATGGAAACAGAGATGACTCATGTTTCATTGCACAGATTTCGTCCAATCACACGCTCTCTAGAATGAGGATGCCCCTCTCCCCTTTAGGAACTTGTTTTTTTATCAGAAGTTTAATTGAGATTGTTAACTGATTGAAGTTAACATAAAATTATAAAATTATGACTTGATTATCACAATATTTTATGCTAAAATAAAAGTTCACAAAAAATCACTTCACAAAAAAAAGTGTAATTCAGAACTATGTAAGCTTGTTTCTGCCAGGGAATTAAAAATGTAAATGTGACTTTTTATCTCACATTCTGAGGTAAAAAGTCAGAATTGAAAGTTATAAACTCGCAATAGCAAGAAAAAACCTTAGAATTTTGAGATTTTTATTGTTTATTCCATGACAGAAACAAGCTTCCACACAGAGCATTACTGCAGGAACTGTGAAGCTTACACTCCTGTGAGGATCGATGACGAAACATGAAGCGCAGGTGTATTCTGGGCATCTCCTCCAGAGGAATCGCCACCTACAGGCCGGAGGAAAGCATTACTACACACAGACTGACAGCAAGCAGGAAAACAGCATGATGGTGCAATACCAGAGACCGCAGTTTCAGGGCCTCATTTCTAAGACCCTAGTTTGTGTGTGTACAACCATCAGTGGTGGAAAGAGTACTGAAAAAACATACTCAAGTAAAAGTACCACAAAATGTAGTGTGAGTAGAGTAAAAAGTACTTGTAAGAGTAAAAAAGTCGTTAATTTAAAAGTACTCATGAGTAGTGAGTAGTGAGCTGCGGATTCTACCCCTTTATAATAAACACTGTGCACTACAATTAATAATAGGGCTGGGTAAAAAAATATCGATTTCTCGATTTTAATCGATTCTCATTTTTACGAACCGATATCGATTCTTAAATCCCAAGAATCGATTAGTCATCCTGTTTTCAGTTGATGAATGAATGTAACATTGTAGCGCGCATCCCATCCAATAAATCGCAATAATCTTTGTGCTTTGTTACTATTGATATGAAACAAAGTCTCAGATTTCAAATTATGTCCATTTTCTTACGAAATTCAAAAACATAAATAGCGTTTTGGCGCTGTGGCGTGAGATCGCTCTGGCTCAGTTCGAGAGAAGCACATGATCTTCTCTTCCGCATTAATAATACCAGTTACTGCGCGAGATAAACATGAATGAGCATCTGAAAGTGTGTTAAAAGGTACAACTTATTGAAATCCGTATCATGTCACATGGAATCTCCCAATCAGTGTTTCAACCGTGGAAAGACGTCAGTAAAACCGCTTGTAAACAATGTCATGTAACGTCACATTTACCTCAGAAAAAACATATCCAGCGACCATAAACTCGTCAGTCAGCTAGAACAATTAACTCTAGAGAGGAAGATTTTGCTAAATATATGCACTATATTACATATTCATTATAATTTTTAATGTTCTTCAATTTTTAATGCATGTTGAATAAATCTGACAGGTTTTTATGACAGCCACCATTTAAATGTTTATATTTTATATAACTTTATTATTATAAAAATAAATAAAAGTGTAATTTAAGTGTTTGTATGCAAATCAGTTCATTTTTACCTTCAATATTATAGTAGGCTAATGAAGCCTGTAGGCTACAACTGACTCCCATAGTTTACAGATATTTGTTTTCCTTGAGAAAATTTGCCATGTATTGTACCTGATATCCAAAATAATCCATATTGAATCAAATCGGAATCGAAATCGAATCGAATTGCAAGCTTGTGAATTGAAATCGAATCGAATTGTGAAATTTGTGTCAATACCCAGCCCACAAATATTGAAACATGCTGTAAAAAGATTGCACATACTGTAATTCACATTATCTTTTGTTCTTTGTCAGAAAGATTGAAGAATATCTATCATCAATCTTTTTAAAATGCATCAAATCAGTACATTCATCACCATTTAAATCATATTGTTTGAAAAAAATTCATTTAAAATTAGGCGTAAGGCCACTGAGCCTGAGCATGCTATTGTTGCACATAAAATATCAATGTTCATATCTGTGCAAAGAATTCAAAAAGCTTTAGAAACTCAGATAGTTCAGCATCACACACCATGAGATGGGTTAAATAGAGAGATTAAAAAATACCCAATTTCTCTCCAAAACTTTTAGAGTTTTTGGAATTGTGGAATTTTAACAAAAATTTTAAAGTAATTACATACAAAAATGTGAGTATTTGTAATTCGTTACTTCACACCCCTGACAACCACTATTGTATAGCACTTACTATTCAATTCTGTATTTGTATTAGCGATTTTAAGGAGTGATTTAAATGCGGTCCTGAAACTATTGCAGGATTATACTATTGTGGAGGATTTACACTATTACAAAATTAGCATCAACATGAACCCATTTCATTTTGGGTTGCATTTTACCCAATGCATTTTACTGGTCTAATTGTGAAAAATGTTGCTCTTATCTTTGAACCTTCACTCCAAATCACCTGGCTTCATTTATGGATGAATAAAGTGGTTGAATGGATAGAATCCAAGTCATGCCTGACATTTTTCTTGTTGAACA
Source organism: Squalius cephalus (assembly GCF_949319135.1). Lineage (NCBI taxonomy): Eukaryota > Metazoa > Chordata > Actinopteri > Cypriniformes > Leuciscidae > Squalius > Squalius cephalus. The sequence goes on from NC_137135.1 coordinate 34,142,631, forward strand.
TCATATTTCAACTATAAACATGTCATAAGATGGAGGAAAAATAGTTTGTGAATGCCGTTTAATGCTCAATATCTCTGTCTCTCTCACCTTAAAAGTCTCCATCCAGCGAGGCTGCTTGATCTGGTAGTAAATGACTGACCTATACTCGTTCACAGGCCGATCTCCGGCGCCCAGACAGATCGAGTTCTGTACGACAAGAACACAAGACAGCTGTCAATCAACTCAGAAAACCCTGCCATAATCAGAATATGTCCTCGTCTAATTCATCGGCTGACCTTTGACCTATCGTTATGAACACATACTAATATTTATATATATAGTTATTAAAAAGTTATTTAAAAGGTGTTCATATATTGGAGGATTCATATTGCAGGATTATACTATTGGGGCCGGATACAAGAAGATTTGAACTTTCTTAAATTAATATATTTAAAATGTGTACATTTAAAATTACATATACAAACATATATATAAAAAATTATATATGAAAGTAATACTGCTATTCGATTTGACATTTGAAAGTTATACATTTTTGCCAAGATACTTTCAATAATAAATTGAGTAATAAATAAATAATTGAATTTAATAAATCATTCGTAAACTTAAAGAAATAGTTAAATGCATTTTGAATATATTTGAAATGTATATGTTTAAATTTGTATATAAAAGTATGTATAAAAATATAAAATTTATTGAAGAAATTTGGATGAACATAAACGACTGGTCTAATGTATTAAAATGTTATATTTTAACCAAGATATTTTAAAAAATAACATACATAACAAATCATTAGTAAATATAAATAAATTGTTAAATACATTTTAAATATATATACTTAAAAAATATTTAAGTATATATAACATTTATTTTGTATTTATTTTTTGAATATCAATACAATTTACTATTTGGATGGACATGAACAACTGGTTTGATGATTTGACTTTTTAAAGTTATATGTTTTAACCAAGATATTTTCAATAATAACATTAGAATCATTAGAAAATGTAAAGAAATTGTTATTTGGAAATTAGAAATAATTAATTAGAGTGGAAAATGTTAAAATCATAAAATGTTAAAATATAAGAATACGTGCTGTCAATCAACACAGAAAACCCCGTCCCAATCACAACATTTCCTTGTCTAACCCATCGGCTGACCTTTGACCTCACGCTAGGAGGTTTGACTCACCGGCACGACCTTCCCCTCCTCGTCACACACCAGCATTATGACCTCCACGTTCTTCTGCGTGGTTTTGTTGTACTTGTCGAAGTCTCCGGAGTGCAGCGTGAGGTAGATGTCGTTACGGATGTCGCCCGGCATGATGATCTCGGGAAAACCCAGTTTCCGTGCAACCACCGTGCTCCGGTCCACCAGGTGGGGATATTCCTTACGGATCTGGATGATGTCGCCCACTAAAGCTTTCATGGTGACCCACAGACCTGCGCGACAGGAGTCGTTGAAAAACACGTTGGAAAACAGTTGTAAATATAACAAAGATTATTGGAGGCTATTTTACAAAAAAATTGCATTTTAATCTTTCTACTTCAAAATGTAATTTAATGTTTAATTCAGTGTGTTACTTGTCATGTCTTTAATTATTTATGAAATTTACTAGTAATTTCCGAATGAAAATTGTTTCAAAGCCCATTTTTTTTCAGTACATGTTTGTTAAAGTTTTATGGCAGTTGAGCCATCAGGATCATGATAAAAATGCAAGCAATTTTTCTACAATAAAACATTATTCGTGTCTACACTTATATAGTGATTTCACAACATTATTTAGAGCAGTGTGTGATTTATATCAATGCTTATGCGCTTCCAGTGGTGGGTGAGTTACTCTAATTACTGGCTACTAATTACACAACAGTGTTATTAGATAATTATTCCAATCTAAAAGGTATTGCATTACTTATTACTTTCTAAATCCCATATCAACCTCGAGCTGTTGAACAGTACAAGGATAGACACATGAAATTGCTGTTTTAATTCGTTCAAATAAATAATATAAAAGTATATTAATTATTATTGAACTGACCAAGGTATTTAAAGGGAGGTTACATTTAAAATATACCAATTAACATTAGACAATTTTGATGTTAAATCCACTATCGTTTTTGTTCTATAGTCTATACAGAATTTAAGGCAATTACATCAGAAGTAACTGTAATTCAATTACAGAAAAATTAAGAGTAATTCCTTACTTTAACTTATCAAGGGGAAAGTAATTGAATTACAGTAATTAGTTACTTAGTACAGCATTACAGCCAACACTGGTGACTTCAGGTCTAACGTCTGTGTTAATGACTAAAAAGTCCTAAAGCACATTGGTCTCTCTCTCTGCTGGTATTTTGTGTGTGTGTGTGTGTGTGTGTGTGTGTGTGTGTGTGTGTGTGTGTGTGTGTGTGTGTGTGTGTGTGTGTGTGTGTGTGTGTGTGTGTGTGTGTGTGTGTGTGTGTGTGTGTGTGTGTGTGTGTGTGTGTGTGTGTGTGTGTGTGTGTGTGTGATGTCATTTGAGCAGGGAAACAGTGAGTCGTACCTTGACCTCCGCTGTCGCCTCGAGAAGACGTCACCTTGTTTAGGAGAGCGTGCAGAAAGTCATTCTCAGCTATGACTCTACAAACACACACACACACACACACACACACACACACACAAACACACACACGAGAACACAAGAATAGAGAACAATTACTTTCAATAATAACATCACTGCAAATTTACATTAGTAAATGCACATTAATAAAAATGTAAAGAAATAGTTACATACAAATGAGTGCATTTACACACACACATATAATATATATATATATATATATATATATATATATATATATATATATATATACACATTTACATTTTATATATAATAATACACATACACACAGACATATAAACACAAACTTTTATGTTAGATGCGATTAATTGATTTGACAGCACTAATATATATACACTAATAGGTCATTAATACATGCAAGACAAACTAGAAATAGAAAATGTCAAATAAAAACTCAAAATTAGAGTATGACAAAAAGCCAAAATTAAGACATAAAATGATTATTGTGACAAAAAATTCTAAATTATGAGAAAAAGTTGAATTTATGCGATTAAAAAATACATAATTACAAGATCATAAATTTGACTTTTAATGTCAAATTGACAATTTATCAATAAAATGTACTGTAAATATCATTTGAATGGACATGAACTACTGGTCTATGACTTGACTTAAAGTTGGTTTAAACCAAGATACTTTCTATAATAATAACAACAGCAACAATGTAAATGTAAATAAAAAGTTAATTAGAAATATAAAATGTAATTTTAAATATATAAATATAAAATGTAATATGTACAAAAAATTTGATTCATATTTGAATGGAACTGGTACTGTTTATTAAAGGACAGAAATCAGGTTTCTTAAACTATGACAGATGCGTTAGGCTCAACTGTGCTATGATTCACAGAAAATGATAATTGTGTGAAAATTTATCAAAACTCAATTAAAACGACGAGAGAACTTCCACGTTTGGCTGAACTATTCCTGCCATATACAGCGGTGAACAGGAGACGAGAAGAGGAGAGACTTACGGATGAAAAGGAATGAAATACTGCTTCTCTTCGTCACATTCTGCCTTTCCTTTGATTATGTCACTGATATCCATCACTGCCAATAAGCACAGATATATATATTTATATCAGCTGTGTGTCTGTATGATAAATGCTGATCAAACGAGAAGATTCATCCTGATATTTACCAGCCACACCAAACGGCCTCCGCAGGCCCGTCGTCCATTTCTTATTAGGAGTATCTTTCAGATCCATACGACCCACGCGCACAATCTGACAGATCAGATAGATCTTCTCTCGGTTCAGGTCTTTATTCCCCAGATCCTTGACAGAGAGAAAGAATAATAATCAATAATAATCAAAAGTCTATAATAATCAATCTCCAGGACATCAAAAAATCTCTGCAGTCACTAAATAAACATTTATTTGTAATATTAATGGTACCTTATGAAGGCCTGTTTCCATCACATGAGATGTTTTGGTAAATCATAATTGTGAAATAAAAGGTAGCAATTACAGTATGACATAAAATGTGAAAATTCTGGCATAATATGGCACAATTATGACATAAAAGTTCATCATTTTGGCATAAGAAATCAATGTTATTGCATTAAAAGTAACATTTATGACATAAAAAGTCACAATTATGAGAAGAGAAGTCAAATTATGAGATTAAAAAGACATCATTATGAGGAAAAAAGTCCAAATTCTGAGACACAAGTCAAATTTATGACATTAAAAAGTTAATAATTATGAGATGCGTCATAATTATAGCATAAAAAAACACATTTATGAGTATAGTTCTTGAGTCATAGTTCTGGGAAAAAAGTCAAAATGGAGAATGAAAAATCACATTTATGAGTATAATTTGGAGAGAAAAACTCAAAATAGAGATTAGAAAGTCCAATTTATTACATAAAAAGTCCTAATTATGAGGATAAAGATCAAATTATGAGATTAAAAATGTGACCAAGTCAAATTTAGGACAGAAAAAAGTTCATTTCATTATATATATATATATATATATATATATTAGGGATTCATCGTGATTAATCGCATCCAAAATAAAAGTTTGTGTTTACATAATTTATGTCTGTGTACGGAGTATAATTATTTTCTATATATAAATACACACACATGCATATATATATTTAAGAAAATGTGTTATTTATATATAAAATATTTATATATAATATAAATTATATATAATATAAATATATATACACAGTATATACATGCAAATATTTCTTAAATATATATATGCATGTGTGTGTATTTATATATAGAAAATAATTATACACCGTACACACACATAAATTATGTAAAAACAAACTTTTATTTTGGATGCGATTAATCGCGATTAATCTTTTCACAGCCCTAATATATATATATATAAAAATTATGATTTACCAAAGCATGATTTTTTTCTGATGTGGCAGACATATTGAGTGACTTACAGTAAAGACCACTTTCAGACTGTTGAGCATCTCAATGTCCTTCGGCAGACCTTTATCTCCCCATCTGACCAGATAATTCTCACTGCAGAGAGAGAGAGAGAGAGAGAGAGAGAGAGTTAATGGTGTTAGTGACAAACACCTGTGAGAGTCAGAACTCAAGAGTGTGTGTAAGTGAGACGCACCTGATGTTGGTCTGTTTGTTGGGGTCATACAGAGACATGAAGAGCTCTGAATCCTCCCCGATTCGACAAACAAAGTTACGCACAAACACATAGAGGCTGTGTGTGGGAGAGGACTGGATCCGTGCGGACACTCCGGAATGATCCATCTGAACGTTGGACTGCACCGAGAACAGCAGAAAATACAGGAAATTATCTTTAGGAAAAACCCGACTGTGCAAAACTCACTACTACGATACTAGGGTGTTGCTATGTAGTTGCTAAGGAGTGTCATTTAGCACTTGATGGGTTGCTAGGGTGTTCTGAGTGGTTGTTAAAGCATTGTTAAGCGGTCGTTAGGGTGTCTGGGCGGTTACTAAGGAATCATTATCCAGCTGCTAGGATGCCTGGGTGGATGCGAAGGTGCAGGCCCGTCGCGACAAGGCAGGCAAACCAAGCAATTGCTTGGGGCCCCGAGCTGGCCTGGGGCCCCAAGACAACGACTGGTTAAGAATAAAATGCAACGACAAACTGTGTGAGCGCCCCTTTGATAGTCAATGCAGTAAAGTGCAATGACACTGTTATCGGGATCCCCCTCAAGGGGGCCCCTCTCAGTAGTCGCTGACAGCAGCCAGCCAACCACGCGTTCTCTGCTGCCGGCAAAATACAAAAACTCCTCGGCAGTCATCATGAAGCGGAATTATGCTTCAGGAAGCCAGAAAAGAATGAAGAGAAAGGAAGAGGAGGATAAGAAAAAACAAGATAGTGGTAAGTAGGGGTGTAACGATACACGTATTCGTATTGAACCGTTCGGTACGAGGCTTTCGGTTCGGTGTTCGGTACGCATTTTCAAACCGAACGGTTCGTTGGATCATTTTTCCTGCCGACCAAAATTTCGTTATTTCAAATGTAGGCGCGTTGCGCGTGGCAAGCGCGCTCATAATGTAGAGACGCCGGCGCGACCACAACATTGCCCAACAACATCAAATGTGCAAACGTAATGCAAGCGGAACGAAACTGCTCGTTATTGTGTGGTTGACGGACAGTTGTTTATCAGTTTGGACCAGTGCAGCGCAAGCCGATCGTGATCATGCGACACTGTTACTACACAGCGCTAATAAGAGATCCAGTAAAGAAAGCATTTGAATTCGCCACAGAAGTAATAACATCGCTGCGAGATCTAGTGAGAAACATTCACATAGTTTGGCAGGAATAGTAGGCTTGTATGCCTTCAAGTAACATTACGTCGGTTTTATTTTGACATTATGAATACAATGCCCTCAAATGTTAATCTTAACTAAAATAAACATTTGTTTATAACTACTACAATATTACATTTAATTTTTTCCAAGGAGCTGTTTTGTTTTATATGCTCCTAAGAAGAGTCAATTATAGCTCCAGAATTGCTCAAAGTAAAAATAAATCATATTTTATGATGCTAGTTTTAATTAAAAAAAGAAGAAAAATAAATAAATCAAGGAAATTGGCATTTCTTTCTTTTTGCTGTATCGAAAACATACCAAACCGTGTGTATCGTATTGAACCGAACCGTGAATTTTGTTACACCCCTAGTGGTAAGTGATAAATTACACTGGATAAAATAGCTCCACTTGTCTTGTACAAATGGTGTAATTTTGCAGCAGGTAGGCTAGAAAAAATATGTTTATGTTAGCTACCTGCCTGACGGCAAATGCTGCTTGTAACAAACAGTTAGTGCAACTTTTTTTTCGAACGGACGGAATTATAATATGTTTTTTATTGGGGGGGGCCTCCATGTCCATTTTGCTTGGGGCCCCCAAATTCCTTCAAACGGCCCTGCGAAGGTGTTATCAAGTGGTTGCTAGGACATTATTATGGAGTTACTAGGGTGTCTGGGTGGTTGCTAGTGTATCCATTCTAGGTAATTGTGAAGGTGTTGCTAGGACATTAATATGGAGTTACTAAGGTGTCTGGGTGATCACTAGGTTGTCTGGGTGGTTGTGAAGGTGTTGTCAAGTGGTTGCTAGGACATTAATATGGAGTTACTAAGGTGTCTGGGTGATCACTAAGTTGTCTGGGTGGTTGTGAAGGTGTTGTCAAGTGGTTGCTAGGACATTATTATGGAGTTACTAGGGTGTTTGGGTTGTTGCTAGTGCATCTAGGTAATTGTGAAGGTGTTGCTAAGTGGTTGCTAGGACATTATTATGGAGTTACTTGGGTGTCTGGGTGGTTGCTAGTGCATCTAGCTAATTGTGAAGGTGTTGCTAAGTGGTTGCTTGGATATTAATAAGGAGTTACTAGGGTGTCTGGGTGATCACTAGGTTGTCTGGGTGGTTGTGAAGGTGTTGTCAAGTGGTTGCTAGGGCATTATAATGGAGTTACTACGGTGTCTGGGTGGTTGCTAACGTATCTAGGTAATTGTGAAGGAGTTGTGAAGTGGTTGCTATGACATTATGGAGTTGCTAGGGTGTCTGAGTGATCGCTAGGTTGTTCTGGGTGGTTGTGAAGGTGTTGTCAAGTGGTTGCTAGGGCATTATTATAGTTACTAGTGTATCTAAGTAATTGTGAAGGTGGTTGCTAGGGCATTATTATGGAGTTGCTATGTGTGTGTGATCGCTAGGCTGTTCTGGGTGGTTGCAAATGCGTTGTTAAGTGGTTGCTAGGGTATTGAGCTTTTGCTAGTGTGTCTAGGTGGTTGCGAAGGCCTTGCTACAGTAGGTCATTATTTTGCAGTTGCTACAGGGTTCTGGGAGATGTTTAGTTTGATAAGTGTTATAAGGTTACAGTGAGCTATAATCACTATGAATTCACAGCGGACTTGGACCGAAGGATGGTAGAGCCATGGGATCTCATTGCTTCAGTGTGTTCAGCCATCCTGAACATCTAAAAATGTCTCATTAAAACTACCAACTCTGTTGAGAAGCTCTTCGCGGTTTCATTCTGTGGGTTCATCTGTAGACCATTAAATGAAAGTGAAATGAGAACCTGTTCCTCTTTAATTCGCTCTGTGATCTTGGCCGTGGCGTCCTCGTGTGCTCGGAAGAGGCTGATGACGCTGGCTCGCTCGGGGTCGAGGATATTCCCATCAGCATCCCGAACAACCACATCCAGCTCCAAGATCCTAGAGGCAGAACAACACTTGATTGGACTCAAGTTTGAGAGGTTGAACATGATTATTCAGCACACACAGATGCTTGAAATATTCTGACAGATGTGCTCTTGCCCGGAGCTCTGTGAAATCCTGTGCTCCCATGATGCACCTCAGGGATGATGTGCTTCGTTTCATTAAGACTCGTTCTTGCACATCACAGACAGCAACATTCAAGGTTATCACTGGCATGGATTCAAACATGTATTTTGCTGTTTTCATATGTTTTTTTAATCTATATTTTGTTTGGTTAAATATAGTTAAATATTAACTATATTTTAAGTTTGCTTATTGCTTATATATTATAAGCAATAAAACAAAGATACAAAATTAATTTGTGCATTATGTTTTACATGTAGGTCTATCAGGAGAAATTTAATCAAATAATCAAATATTAAATAAAACACTGCATAATCTTCACTGTATGAACTAGAGCTGCACGATTTTGGATAAATTCAGAATCATGTTGGTTTTTTAACAGATATCACGATTCTGAACAGACGACTAAACAAAATAACATGTAATTTACTAGAGGTTCAGACAAAATGTTAATTGCTGCAGTCTATTTAAAATCTGAATGAGTGAATGATTAAATGACTCATTCAGAAATACTTCACTTGTTTCATTACTAGATTAATCTGCGTTTTTGAACAAACCTCTTGAATGAATGATTCAATGACAAATACATCTTTTTTACAGTCACCTGCCGCCACCTACTGGTGTAACGATGTAATCGATATAATCGTTATTTGAAGTGCCATGTTACTTTCTAAAGGTGATTTACTCAATTTTAAACGCTACCGTAGACATTAGTGTTTATATCCGAAATATAAACCTCTATCCCAGTTCTTCTGTGCTAATATGAATATTTGTATGTTTGTGAAGCGGTTTCATACCTATAACAACTGCTCTCTCTGGATCAGCGATTTAAACACAGATTTGAATCTTCCAGTGTGATTTTGTTGAAGGTTTAATAGACACAGACGAATTGTTGTCGTTTAGGAATAAGATCGCGGAATAAGTGGGTGATTAAACCGAGCTCGCAATCTTTTAACGATTAATCGTGCAGCTCTAGAATTAACTGAATATAAATCCTTATTTAAGCTACAAAAGTTATTCAGCCAAGAGCGGAGAGGTAGTTGATTCGCACTTTGTTTTATGTTGCTTAATTGACAAACGGCAGCAGGTTTATTAGGCTCCTGTCACTTTAAGACCTAATGCACAGATCCAATATATTGACACACATCCGATTTTCTCCCAACTGTTTACATTGACATCCACCAATACTAAAATATCTCATGATGATGACATAACTCGTTCTCTTGAGAAAACAAGAATAAACTTGTGTGAATCCATGCCACACAAAACAGCCAGAGCGAGGCAGGTTTTTCCCTGCAGTAATTCATTCCCGCTCAGGTGTCAGGAAGACATTTTTATCCCCTTGAGGTTTGTTAATTAATTCCTTTATGATAATGTACAAATTAACTAACACATTAACAACAGCCCAGAGCAAATCACAGAAGCTCTGAAGAGAAATTACACCAGCTGACTGGATCCTATTATTCTAGATTTTATCAGATCTGTTATAAAGGTACTGTGTTTGTACCATTTGTAGATGATAATGCCGTAATATTGTATGATTACTTTCATATAATATGGTATGTGTTTGGTCTTCCAAAGCAAACAATAAAATGACATTGCCATGGTCAAAAATGCACACAGATAAACAGACATGAACACAAAAAGAAGAGACACTTGGAATATGTACTTATTTCCATAGTCGATCTTTGAGGTGACTTTCTGTTTGAGTTCTTTAAACTCGTCACTTGGCAGCGTCCCGGACAGGAGCTGGGAACGCCACTCCATTAAATCCCACATCAGCCTCTGGACCTGAGTGAAACGATCCTTCTTACTCGACTGCTGAGAAACAAAGACAATCACTGATCAAAAGTTCAGGTTGTGCACATGCATTGGACTTATGATGTTGTATGTTTGACTTATTTGAAGCATGCAGCAGTATATGCAACCTTTGCTGCTTTTCCACCGTCGGGCCAAACTGCTCGTTACTTAACCGCTTCATTACGTGCCGGTCCGGCCCAACAGGTACTGATATGGTTTCATTTTCTACTCTGGGACTGATAATGGAGCTCTTAGGAATGCAATACAAATGCGTCAGTCATTGCTGTTAACGCAAGAGTTTACAGACGATAGCAACCATGTTATGAAGGATATTTCTTTTAATTTTATTATTAACTTACATTAACTTTGCTCAAATAGCATGCTTGACCAGCTACAGAGAAACTGGTTAGCCAACCATGCTGAGAATTGCGGACCGAGAACAGTTTGTAATCATGCTGAACCAAGCTCAAGTGGAAATATAACTAGAACTGTTCCTTACGTTCTTAGAACGGTTCGGCCCGGTGCTGGAAAAGCGGCTTGTCACATGACTTCCATGAAGAACCTTTAACATCCATGGAACCTTTCCATTATACAAAAGGTTCTTTAGATCATTTGAAAGAAACCAAAAAATGTAAACAAAAGAAAAGATTCTTTTGGGGAACCAAAATGGTTCTTCTTAGGCAGCACAACAAAAAGCCCTTTTGAATAAAGAACATCTTTTAAAAATATAAAGAACCTTTTGTATTAATGAAAGGGTTCCATGGAAGTTAAATGTTCTTTGTGGAATCCTTGACACCTTTACTTTTAACACACCCATTTAAATGTCTTACCAAATAGAGTTGTTTCCAGATGGTGCCCCATTCTCTCAATGTGGTGGTCACCTCCTTCACCAGGGGCATCTCAACAGAGGTTATGACCTCCTCATCTCTACAGAAGAAGAGGGAGAGTGGGATGGATGGATGGATGGACAGTCAGATTGATAGATAGATGGATGGATGGAAAGACAGTCGGATGGATGGATGGATGGATGATGGATGGATGGATGGAAAGACAGTCAGACTGATAGATAGATAGATAGATGGATGGATGGATGGATGGATGGATGGATGGAAAGACAGACAGATTGATAGATAGATAGATGGATGGATTGATGGATGGATGGAAAGACAGTCAGATGGATGGATGGATGGATGGATGGATGGATGGATAGATAGATGGAAAGACAGTCAGATTGATAGATAGCTTGGATGGATGGATGGATGGATGGATGGATGGGTGGATGGATGGAAAGACAGTCAGATTGATAGATAGATAGCTTGGATGGATGGATGGATGGATGGATGGATGGATGGATGGATGGATGGAAAGACAGTCAGATTGATAGACAGATAGCTTGAATGGATGGATGGATGGATGGATGGATGAATGGATGGAAAGACAGTCAGATTGATAGATAGATAGCTTGGATGGATGGATGGATGGATGATGGATGGAAAGACAGTCAGATTGATAGACAGATAGCTTGAATGGATGGATGGATGGATGGATGGATGGATGGATGGATGGAAAGACAGTCAGATTGATAGATAGATAGCTTGGATGGATGGATGGATGGATGGATGGATGGATGGATGGATGGATGGAAAGACAGTCAGATTGATAGACAGATAGCTTGAATGGATGGATGGATGGATGGATGGATGGAAAGACAGTCAGATTGATAAACAGATAGCATGGATGGATGGATGGATAGATGGATGGATGGATGGGTGGATGGATGGATAGACAGTCAGATTGATAAATAGATAGCTTGAATGGATGGATGGATGGATGGATGGATGGATGGATGGATGGATGGATGGATGGATGGAAAGACAGTCAGATTGATAGACAGATAGCTTGAATGGATGGATGGATGGATGGATGGATGGAAAGACAGTCAGATTGATAGATAGATAGCTTGGATGGATGGATGGATGGACATACTCACCCTCTCTTTTCGATGATGACTTCCTTTAGCTCTATAAAGTTGGCAGGAAATGCTCCCTTAAATAAAGGAAGAGAGTAAATCAGCCAGCCGGTAGCAGAGGAAGTTCAGGTCAGACATTCAGGAAGAGAACATTCTGCCCTTGTACAAACACTATCAAATAAATATTTACTCACTTTTCTCTCTTTGTTCTTGATCACGTAACCTTTATACCATCCTGGAACAATAACAGACTGGTTTATATTTCAGGCAATTTATGAGAACATTTCTATAGTCAAGTCACCTTTATTTATATAGCGCTTAACAGGGAATGTTCTACTCTCAAAGTTATGAACAAATATTCTTCTCATAAATATTCTTCTTTAACACATTGATTGAACATCATTCATGTGGACTTTTTTTTCTGAAACATTTTACTTGGATGCTGTTCATCCATTTTTTTTTAAATGTTATTACTTGTTTCAGAATGTTTAGAGAACATTCAAAAGTAACATTCCTATAAAGTTTGCACAATAATAAAATTGAATGTTCAAAAATGTAATACAAAAGACATCAGTGTCATTATTCAGCACGAGTCGGTACAGTGTTGATTCAGTTCAGTTCAATAACCGTGTTGATGTTGCAGAATTCGTCAATTATGAAACAACTTCGATTCAGCAATAAAGAAGTTCAATAGAAGATAACACTGTCATAATTCAGCTCAAGTAATGTTCTCATAAGAAAGTGTCCGTGCAGTCAAATCAATAATGTTGCAGAATATTAAGAGTCTTTTACTATTTTACTAAGGGGTGTGTTCACACTTGTAGTTCGGTTCGCTTTTGGTCCGGAACAGAAAAAACACATTTAGTCCTGGTCCGCTTACTGACATTTTAACACCGAACCTAAAGATACTGAACCTAAAGGCATAAAGATGTTCACAACCTGATTGGTCGGCTTCTATTGATAGACAGATAGCCGCCGCTAGAGTTCTTACTAGATCAAGAAAATATGATCATATAACACCAATTTTATCATCAATACATTGGTTACCTATAAAGTTTCGTATTAATTACAAGGTATTGCTACTGACTTATAAAGCCCTAAACGGCTTAGCTCCAGTCTATTTAATGGACCTTCTATCGCTCTATAATCCATCGCGCTCTTTAAGATCACTAAATTCGAGGCTTTTGGTCATACCTAGGATATCCAGATCCACCAAAGGAGGGAGAGCATTTTCACATTTAGCTCCAAAACTCTGGAATAGTCTTCCGGATACTGTTCGTTGCTCAGACTCGCTCTCCCAGTTTAAAACTAGATTAAAGACGCATCTCTTCAGCCAGGCATTTATATAATACTTTTAATCTTACCGTTAAATCCGACCTCTAGTTCATAGACGCCAGAGGAGAACTGGCCCCCGACTGAGCCTGGGTTCTCCCAAGGTTTTTTTCTCCATCAGGTGTTTTTCGGTTCCTTGCCACTGTTGCCTTTGGCTTGCTCAGTTGGGGATATTTAATTTAATTAATCAATCAACAATACTATTGATCAGCATTACCAAACGTGGACGTTTTCCACTAGAAACAAACATTGATGTATTATTTTAATACTGTGAAGCTGCTTTGATACAACCTGTATTGTGAAAAGCGCTATATAAATAAACTTGACTTGACTATTAAGTTTATTTCACGATGGAACTTACTGATCATTCAAAACAATGCTGTGTTCTGGGCTAAATGCGCTCGTTGTATGTGCGTAGCCTACATATGATGGTATTTCGTCCAGCTGAACTCGTGAAGGGCTTATAAAATGTGTACAGCGTCACACACACATCCCTCCGTCACACACAAAGGAAGATCTGCTGTGAGGAGACACGGTTCTGACGCCTGTACTGAACTGTGATGGGCAACAATCAAGACTATGACAAGAAAAAACAGTCCTTTTTAGGGTCACATCTTGTGACATCATGTCCTGTTTTTGGTTCGATTACATATCTTTGGTCCGAGTTGCGTTCAGATTTAATTCGAACCGCACCAGACTTCGTTAGGAAGTGGACCAAACTCATCTTTTCAGTGTCTCGGCCCGCTTGTTTGGTGGCACCAGGGTTCGGATGGGAGCGTTCACTCTTAGGGTGTATTCACTCTAGTTCAAGTTCGTTTCCCCTCCTGGTGCGGATCTTTTGGGCAGATGTGAATACAACAACTCGGGTACGGATCAAACAACTCCAAACTAATTCTGGTACGGTTCGTTTAAGGTGAATTTCTGTCCAATGAATGGATGACCTTAACACATATGTGGTTTTGTTTACAAATTTTGGTTCAATTGCAAAAAGGGCAGTGTGAAAGCGAGCCACAAAAAAATCAACATTGTATTTGGTCCGGACCAAAGCAAGTGAACTAGCGGACTTTCCTGGTGTGAATACACCCTTAGCACTAACAGAGAAATCGCACCAGGGTTCGTTTTAATCCAACCAAACATGCCAAGTGTGAACACACCCTAAACCCCCAGCTCAAACAGAGTAGAGCATGACGCTAGCAACGCCAAGGTCATGGGTTTAATTCACAGGGAACGCATGAACTGATCAAATGTACACTTTGCATGCAATGTAATTCCCTGGAAACAAATTCTGTTTTATGCATAAATGCAAAAGTAAATGCAATATCCCAGAATCCCTCACCTTCACATGACTCCTGTATGTGTACCGTGTCCCCGACAGCCAAGGACAACTGCTTTTCCGCTTTGGCGATGAAATTCCACTTAACTTCAGAGAAAATACAAATTGCATAAATGCATTTGAAAACATAAAGTGAATTCACAGTTTGGATTTATTTCTCAAGTGATGGCCAGCAAAACAGCAGAATGAGATCCTTTAATGCTCCCTTTAAGACATCAAACAATAAGAAACTGTCAACTACTTTGCTTTCTTCTCGTCTGGTGTGAAAAAAAGTCCTGCAATTCATGTCTGGAGCACAAACGCTGCAGGACGACACACACACTGAACTTTAATTCTTTAGCCAACATCAATGACATGGAAATGTTAAACTGCAGAGATGGAGAACATCATATTACACACACACACACACACACACACACACACACACTCTTTATTTCTGCAAGTACGAGTTCGTTGGCCTACTTCCTCTCAGAGCAGCTTCCTGTGCAACACCACACACACACAGATACACGCCGCCATCAGCATGTTTACAATTAAAATAACTTTCAATAAGCAATCATATGCATTTACATGAGCAGAAAGCTTTTAGTTTTAGTATGTGCAATATCCTCATTTATTTACTATAGTGAGCTACAAAACTGCTGACTACACCACTAACACACACAGGCACTAACATCGCCAATCAGAAGTCAAACCACCTTTGCATTCATTTCAAGACTGTTTCGCACAAAAATAACTCATACACACTGTAAACCTGAATAAGTTGGCAAAACTCAAAAAAAATGGAGGTAATCAGTAATATAAAAAAATTTAAGTTAAGAAATTTTAAGTTTAAGTAAGCAGAACTTGCAGATTTTTATTTTGTACTCTTACATTTTAACTGCTCTTAACTTGAAATATTTGAGTAAGCTAATTCATTTAACTTAAAATTTTCTAAATCTAAATATTTTTAGCAGTGGAAACTTGGCTAGCTTTAACTAGCTAATAAATGCTACCTTGCTAATTGGTAACAATGCTTTGATAGCATTAGCATAGCATAGCACTTGCTGAATGAGTACAGCAATATAAAACATTTAACATATATCTGTTCTCAAACCAAGCTCATGCATGATGATAACAAAAAAAAACATAACAGAAACTCTACTAAACTAGCATAACAAAAAATTAAACACTACTAAATCTCCCAATTAACATAAATCTTGCACACACACACACAAAAAAAAACATTATATAACACTTAATTTTAGCATTTACTCTCCCTTTCGAGTGTCATGGAAAAGCATGCTGGAAAGTTAAACTCTCAGCCCAGTTTCAGTTAAATTTAAGATTGTCTGAATTAAAATAAACAAGTTCATAAAACTCAAAACAATGAAACAATTCTAATTACTTAAAATGTGTCCGTTTTCTGAACTCAAAAGAAAAAGAAAGTTCTAAATACTCATAAAAGTTCATCTGATTGAACTGATTTGTTTAATTTAAGTTGGCTCAACTCAACCCAATTCCTTATTTTGAGCATTAGGTTTTACAGTGCGATGGCGGTGCGAGTTCAACATTCACAAATAACTCTGAATAAAGTCACTCTAATCAGCGTCACCATCTCAAGCTAGCACTGCTCTTCCTGGACGCTTCACGAACGAGCTTCTGTTGATTAAAAGGGATTTCAAATGTCATTTGCATGAAATATTTATTCCCGAAGAATGGTCGACCAAAGAGACTTAAATGTTTTCACGTGTTTAATTTAATTTAGTTAGTCTCAGATGTTTCTCCTGCAATTCCTTAAGATACAACAGTGTTATTTTAGTGTAATTCAAATACTAGTATACGTTTAGAAATTGATTGAATTTATTTTATGAGAAACGTTTGAGTTCAAACTGGGACTTTTAAATGCACACTTGAGCAAATATGAGCACATTTTGAGACATTAGTGAGATGAAGCTCTAGAGGAGGCTTGTGTGAGATTGCTTTTTCGTCTCATTGCGTTCTATGGGAAACAATCAAGATATTCAAGAGATCTCATTTCACGCAGGCATCCTCTAAAAATTCAATGTTGCTCTTGAGTTATTAAATGTCGTCAAACCTTAAAGCACATGCGTTCAACAAACAGGCTAAAAAGGCAAATGCTTTAGACTGTAATAAGTGAAAATGTGCAGAGGTTCCTTAAGACGTTATTTCAGGTGTGTTCAGTTGCATTAAATTATATTTTTGACTTTAATAGACCATTTTTTCAATGAATTTCTAATGCTTATTTGTATTGCAAGACCGCATCATCATAAATCTGAATATCTGCAGGATTTCAAAGCAAAAAACAAGTGCTAAAAGATAAAAATGCTGCAATCTGTTTAGGCCAGTGACTGTCGAGCCGCTTGACTGATCCGTCTCTGCCCACATCCTGAGAAATAGGAACTGAATTCACTGCAACTATAGACGGCCGCTGCGAGAGGCGGCAGGAATATACACAAACACACACATAAATACACAGAAACATTAACTCCTGCACAGGTGAATCTCCAAAAAAAGGCCAAACTCACCAACTCCATATCTTTCAGAGCTAGTTTTCGTCCAAGGAGCCATTGGTTGGACTTTAAAACGCTCTCCTGCGTCTCTTTCTGTCTGTATTTAATCTTTCGGAGTATCTCAGTTCCTTTCTAATGTCCTACACCGGCTGTTTTTTTGGGTGAGGGTGTGAGAAATAATCAGCATAAAGTGCTCCTCCTCCTCTCTGTCTGTCTGTCTGCTTCTTCCTCTTCCTCTTTTGGCCTTCCATCGGCTGACATACGCAGCACAACTTCAGCATGACGACTAAAGCACACGTTTCAATGGCTTTTATCTGGATCATGTATGTGTTGAGTCTCAAACTCTGCTCTGATCTACAGTGTATATTAGGGTGTGTGATGGAGCACATAAATCATCATTTATGAATCTTTAATGCTGGAGGAAACATCTGGTGTGGGACGGGATAAAGCACAGATTCCCTAAAGATGTTTGATTTATGCATCTGAGAGACTTAATGCAATTGCAAGCAGGTTTATATAAACACACAAACAAGGTACTCTGTATCTGTACTCATCAAACATCAAAATAATGTCACTATTCAGGCGCAATACCTACAGTAGTCTACAGAGGGCACCGCAAGCTTTCACGGAGAGATGGTGCAAAAACTTCATGCAGCTTGCTGAATAGAAGTAGGGTTATCATCACTGACTAAAACCAAAAATATTAATGCATTTCTGTTTACTGAAATAAAGCTGAAATAAAAGAAAACCCCAAAAACTCAAACTGAATGAAAACTGGAAATGTTGCCTTAGCAAAAAAAAAAAAGAAAAAAAGAAGGTTGAAGTACTAAAATTATTAACTGGAAATAAAAACATAAAACTGAAATCTAAAAAGAAATATTAAAAAAAAAAAAATAACAAAATCACATAATGAAATTACTAAAAATGTAACAAAAAAATTATACGAAAACTAAAAATATTTTAAAAAGCTATTTACTATTTATTTACGTTTTCAGTTTAATTTTTGTTAAAGTTTTAGTAATTTTGTTGTGTGTTTCTGTTATTTTTATTATTATTTTTAAGTATGTCTATATACTTTTTATTTGTTTTATAGAAATGTTGCCTTGGCAATAAAATTATTAAGTGGAAATAAATGTTTTAAAAAAAATAAGAATAAATGAAATTAATCAAATTAAAATTAAATTAAATGATCAATTCACAAAAGCACATAACGAAATTACAAAAACATTATCATGAAAACTAAAAATATAACAACAAATGCTAATTATAATAGAACAAAAATAAAAACTTAAATAACACAAGTACATAAGTAGAAATGTATTTTTAATTAGTTTTTATTTTTCATATACTTTTTATTTTAACTTTAAAGTTGTATTGATTTTGTTGCTTTTGTCATTATCCTTATTATTATTTTTAAGTTTGTCTTTATACTTTATCATTTTTATTTCAGTTTTTTTAGTACATCAAAGTTCAACTAAATTAAAATGAGAAATGTTACTTAAGCAACTATAAACAAAATAAGTTTAAATTTCAATTAAGTTTTTATTATTTCAGTTAACTTTTATTATATAGGTAAAACAAATGTTTTAAATGCACTGAAAAACTCACCAAACACTCACATTTTTCAGTAGAAGTGTCTTTTTTTAATTAGTTTTTATTTTGTATTTCCTGATTATTATTATTTTTTTAAGTTTAAGTTAAAGTTTTAGTGCTTTTGCAGCAAGTTATTATTAGCTTTTTTCAATATGAATAAGTAATAACACTTATAAGTGATCATGCATTCATTTTACCTGGAAAAAGTCCTGAAGGAGTCATGTTTAGAGAAAAGAACATCATAGAGACTTGAGGGGAGAAATCATTTCACCTGGACCTGAAAGAAACCACATAACAACCACCCAGAACACCCAGTTATGTTCAGAAAACATCAAATTTCAGTTACATACACGTCCATATATGAAGATTCATCAATGAATACCAACATTTATGAATGTGGCAGTTCTAAAGGGGTCATGAACTGAATTGTTTTATTATTTTATAATGTTCCCTGGGGTGCCCTTATAATGTTAGTATGATTTTTACATTAAAAATTGTCATAATTTATAAATAAAAGCCATTTTTCCAAGCCTGATTTCAGCCTTAGATTTGAACGCTCCGTTTTAAGGGGCGTGTCTGCTGTGAGACTGCAGTGCAAACGCCCACTGCTGTGATTGGCTGACATGCTTGCAATGAAATAGCTAGTATTACAGGAACTCTCTCGAAAACTTTTACTACGTTTTTACTATTACAGCTATCGAGATTAACAAATCGTGAAAAGTATCGTTTAAAGCATTATATTTAAATCTATTCCATCACATGAAAGGTTGCAGCATGATGAGCACTACTACTGACTGAGCAGATGACAGACAGTCTGTTGATCGCGTGAATAAAGATCTTATCATTGCAACGCAATTTTTGCACTCTCACAAATGCTTACACCAAATCACAATGCAAACACGATGTGAGTACACAGTAAGAGCTTCGTTGTGTAGTGTAACAGTGTCATTATGTCATCACGAGTTTGGTAAGTGTCCAGATGCTCTCGCGGCTCGCGGCTCGCGCTGTGCTGTTTGATTGACAACTTGGGCGAAAGGGATCGTTCTTTGATCGCTTTCTGTAGGCTAGGCTATATAATTTAATAACAGTTTAAAAAAAGATTATTTTCATAATACTACGAGAAATTATGTGAAGTTGATCGTTTAGTCACTGATGCATAAACAGTATTGAACGATTTTAAGAGAAATATCTGAACTTGAATAATTACACCGAAATCACTGATCGCAGATCAGGCATTAGAATTCACATGGTTACTTACATGTTGCTGGCAGATCCGTGTCGGGAAATTGTGATTGACTGATTTAATAAAGTTTAACCATGCTGGAATCCGAAGGAAGCTTATGACTGTCTTCTTCCACAAACAGGCGCTGCACAATATTTAGTAAACAGCATGTTTATTGCTTGTAAGTAGCTCGATCGTTTAGCATGTTTGGGCGAATCGGTGGGCGGGGCTAAACAGGCCGTGTTGAAGTAGGCGTTGATCTTCTTTTGTGGAGGCGGTGTTTTATCCTCTTTGACGTCATAGTTCCCCACTTTGAAAAACGAGTCGTTTGCTGAGCCTGATGTCTATAAAAGCTTTTATTGGACTAACAAGGTAGTTTTCAGTTCTGAAACTTACAGGATATTATTATAGTATGATGATCTCTTATATGTCAAAAGCTCAAGGAAACTTTGATTTCTCAGTTCATCACCCCTTTAAAATCAGCTGGAGTCCGTTAAAGGCTCCGCTTTGTGTTTCCCTACTGTGGTCTGTGCTGAAAAACAGGACAGCTTCTCAGAAATAAACACAGCCTTTTGTTGAAGCACTAAGAACCTCTTAATACGCCCCATACTGCATCAGTCACATTGATTTAAAGAGGTCCAAACATCTCCACTGGTTTCCTCGAGTGGATAATGTGAGGGGTTTTAATTTGGATCAGACCACATAAAAAGCCTTATTCACCACAACAGTTCTGGGAAGTACTAATTATATATATTTGTTTAATACTCACCACATGTCAGTGGCTGTCGGGATCATGTTGGTTAAACCCCTTCGCTGGTTACGGCAACATTGCAGGTTCAGTCCATCTTTTCGCCACTGAACAAGACATTGAATAACACGACTAGGGACAGTCATGGCAACTATGCGGCAAATTATGTGGATCACAATCAATAATAACAATCAATTGGTAATTGTAAAGCGTCGAATAAACACTTCAAAGTAAATGTAATAATATTGATTTGTATAAAAGATGTGGAGCTGAATTTATAAGAATTCGACAGTGACAATAAACACTTGACAAGTTGGCGTGTGTGTGTGTGTGTGTGTGTGTGTGTGTGTGTGTGTGTGTGTGTGTGTCCTGGCAAACCCTACATTATGAGGACAAAATGTCCCCACAAAGATGCCAGTATTCGAAATCCTTGTGGGAATTTTTTTTGTTTCCCATGAGGAAAACAGCTTATAAATCATACTTTATATGTTTTTTGAAAATGTAAAAATGCAGAAAGTTGTGTGTGACGGGTAGGTTTAGGAGTAGGGTTAGTGTAAGGGGAGAGAATATACAGTTTGTACAGTATAAAAATCATAATGTCTATAGAGAGTCATCATAATGTATGTTTGAGAGAGAGAGTGTGTGTGCGTGTGTGTGTGTGTGTGTGTGTGTGTGTGTGTGTGTGTGTGTGTGTGTGTAGAAAGAGAGAAGCATCTGATTGGCTAACTGAAGAAGTGTGTTGACTTATAGAGAGTGTGTGTGCGTGCGTGCATGTGTGTGTGTGTGTGTGGTAGAGAGAGAGAGAGAAAGGCAAGAGTAACAGAAGAATGAAGGTCGTACAAGGTAAGTTACGCTTCTACTGCATCACATTTAAAATGCCTTTTGGCAAAATCATATCAAAACTGCATGCTCAACACTGTTTGTATGTGATAATGCACTAGAATCACATGTTCAGATCCGCTGAGCGGATGAGTGCTGACAGCTGTTCACAGTACATGGAAATAACAGAAACGCATTCACAGAGAAGGTCAAGAAAATGTAGACGCTGTGGGAAGGAGTGTGTTTGTGACGTTAACGTCTGTTGAAGGAATCAGTTTTGCTGAGATTAACTGTGTTTTAGACGTTCATTAGAAGTTTGTGGCCGTTGCTCTTTTCAACAGAAGACTTGATGCTTTATCTGACTAGACAGACTTGATCTGATCTGATAGTCTTTTGAGCCTGAGCTTTTGCATTTCGATCGCGCGTGTGTGTGTGTGTGTGTGTGTGTGTGTGTGTGTGTGTGTGTGTGTGTGTGTGTGTGTGTGTGTGTGTGTGTGTGTGTGTGTGTGTGTGAGAGAGATGGATTTCTTCAGAAGATGCTAAAAGAAGTCAAACACGCTCTATTTGATCTGAGATCAATGTAGACATTTTTTTATGTGCGTCAGAGGAATCAAAAGATGAAACACATGCCCTCTTCACATCCTACCTCTTCAGTTTACTTCAGAAATAACAAACAAATCATCTCATCATTTAAAAGGATGTGGTTTCCTAGCAACCCAACACCCATGACGACAATGCTTGTCAGAAGCAATCAAAAGACGAGCGGCTGTATTCCTCCAAGACTTCCTGACAGCCTCAGAAATGAGGAGGAACACTGACAAATGTGTTTACAAGCCAATCAATGAACGGAGCAGAGCGGCCACTTAAACGCACAGGAACATGAAGTCGTCAAAATAACACCAAAACACGCCACCTGTCGTCTTTTACAGGCAAGATCATTGAGAAAACATTTGAACTGTTTAATAAAAAATAATAAAAAAAATGGGTTACACTTTATTTTAAGGTGTCAATGTTACAGTGTAATTATATATTTAAGTACTGAGTAATATTAAGCAACGACATGTACTTACTATAGGGTTAGGGTAGGATTAGGTTGAGGGTTAGTTGCATGTAATTATGCTTAATTTACTGTTATTACTATGGTAAGTACATGTAACATATATAACAAGAACAAGGTCAAATAAAGTGTATCACTCTTAGAAGAAAAGGTTCCATAGAATCTTAAAGGGTTCCGACAGCCGCTTCATATTTAGAATTTAGAATTCATATTTAGAATCATTTTATGGACTTAGTTTTTAATTTCAATTAAATGTTATAACTCATAAACACTTTATCACTAGAAATAAAAATGAAATAATAAACCATTAAACGTGAAAGTATTATGAGTATTATTAAAGTATCAGGACTGCTTTACAGCTGAAATTGTATTGATTGATAATTATAGAACTTTGCAGCATCAATACTGTCATTTTAGTTGAAAGTGGAATTGAAAACGATCTTAATTGAAAAGGGCTTGTCAGAAGGCAGATGTGCCATGCTGACATTGCCGAAGGAAATGTTAAATACAGTATTTCATAATCTGTTTAAAGTTTATCACGCTGTTATGGAGAAGGTTTCTAGCACTAGCGGAGGAGAAATGTGCATCTCGATGAGCTGTGGAGACGGAGACAGGTGGGACCGAAGACCGCAAACAAAGTGTTAACGTTTGACATTAGGTTAATTAAATAGTCCATATGTTTCGAAATCATTAAATCAGATCTATTTTCATAGGGAAGAACAGCTTTTTCTCTCTGAGAGATAATGAGAGAGAGCAGGACACAAAATCAGAGAGACCCACATACTGTAGAATCACAAGCAAGTTGCTGAATACATCTCAGATGTTTCTTTTACAACGCAATTACATTCATTTGAGATGTTTGCTGAAGTCTCCTGATTCTCAGATGTTTCTCCTGAGAGAAAGACCCCTATAGTTTCAGAAGAATCTCAGTGTCTTAAAGGGGTCATATAATACCATTTTTGTACAAGCTAATATGATTCTTTAGGGTCTAAATTAAAAGTCTGTAATATACTTTAATTAAAAATTCTCATTAGTATTGTAAGAAAACACTTATTTTACCTGGTAAAAAACAGCTCTGTTTTCAGCACGCCGTTTAAGTGCATGTGTCTTTAAATGATAATGAGCTTTGCTCACCCCGCCCCTCTGTTCTGTGCGTACACCGTTTGTAACACAATAACACAATAACCATAACGCGTTGTTCATTATAAACGTGGGATTATGAATTATATTGAGAACGTCATACATAGAAAACATGCGTAATGTACCTGAGTGTAAAAATAGCCGCATTCATAGTGAAGCGTGCAAGCGATTTGCAAAGATTAATATTAATATAAAGGTTAATAAAACGTTACACTCACTTCTTCTTCTGGAGGTGCAGCAGGAACACGAATAGTTGGTACCGATCCTTTTTTCAGGAGCAGCTTCTTAGCAAAACCAGCTTTATACTGACCCTCGTTTATAAAGCAGTCTGGTGTGTGAAATGATTCATGCAAACATGAAAGCATTGACGTTGATCGTGGGGAATATTCCCTTCGAAAACAAAACTCAGCCACTGCGTCTTCAGCGTACGGAAGCCCTGAACCGCAACGTAAAAAAAAAAAAAAAATCCATAAAAAAAAAAAAAAATTACAAAAAAAAAAAATAAATAATAATAATGTAAAAAAAAAATGCTATCATTTCGAGATTAAAGTCGAAATGTTTAGAGATTAAAGTCGAAATGTTTCGAGATTAAAGTCGAAATGTTTAGAGAATAAAGTCTTCCGTAGAAGTTGTGTGTGTGCTTGCCGTTATTTCACATTGCCGCACAGGCATTCATGCGTGTGCGTGCGTGTGTGTGTGTGTGTGTGTGTGTGTGTGTGTGTGTGTGTGTGTAAACTGGATCTACACAAAATAATAGCTTTTAACTTTTATCTGGGCTTTCAACAAAGGGATATTCTACAGGTATACCAACATGACATTAGGCTATAGGACTTTATAAAATATACTGTCAGACTGGATCAAGATATCCAGCTTTATGAATGAATGAATGAATGCATGAATGAGGCATTTATATAGCGCTTTCATATGTCTACTGTAGGCCTACACTTAAAAGCGCTTTACAATCATTTCAGGGAATCTTTCCTCAACCACCAGTGGTTATTATATTTGAGGAAATCACGGGATCCGGCCAAATGATTGGATACAGAATGATGCACTTACAATGTATCCAGAACGTACAGTGTCTATTATAGACGGCAGTTCGACTTCACAAGCGCATGTATTTACACACACACACACACGCACGCACACGCATGAATGCCTGTGCGGCAATGTGAAATAACGGCAAGCACACTCACACAACTTTTACGGAAGACTTTATTCTCGAAACATTTCGACTTTAATCTCGAAACATTTCGACTTTAATCTCGAAACATTTCGACTTTAATCTCGAAACATTTCGACTTTAATCTCGAAACATTTCGACTTTAATCTCGAAATGATAGCTTTTTTTTTTTTACATAATTTTTTTTTTTTTTTTTTACATACTTTTTTTTTTTTTTTTACATAATTTTTTTTTTTTTACAGATTTTTTTTTTTTTTTCGTTGCGGTTCAGGGCTTCCGTATCAGCGGTTCGGATTTAGGAACATCAAAATGACTGCTGTGTTCCTTATTACACCCAAGAACAGAACACCACACTCGCTTAGACGCCATTCTGCTCATAGACAGTGCTCCTCCAGCTATCAACAATGACCGCGCCGGTCCGCGCGGGCTATGATTGACAGCTCGCTCACGAGCAAGGGCGGGTCTGTGTTGAAACGCTCCTGTCAATCAACAATCGTGGGAGGGGCGTCGATTTTGTGACGTCACAAAATCGAACAGCTTGATTTGAGACAGGGGAAAACATATAAGAAGATTAAAAAAAAAACACTGGATGGATTACTACCATTTTATGATGGTTGTGTACAGGCACTGCCAACACACATTTCAGTACAATCAACTTAAAAGTGCATGTACCATTATATGACCCCTTTAAATTGTGCACAGATTTGCCAAAGTCTGCAATCAAAAGTCAGAGATCTCTTTGGGAACTCAAACATATTTTAAGAGAAACAAACTGATACTTAAATGAATGATACTAAGATAGAGACAGAGACAGGTTCTCAAATGGTTTTGCCATGGGATCCACATTTTCCCTGCATAGTAGTCATTAATTTATTATGTCCGACAAGCCACGCCGCTCTCACGCCACACCATGTTCTCACGCAGTGAAAAATACATTGCGGAGCGGACACTGACAACGCGTACAGCTGCTCGTGAACCGATCATCTCTTCCTTCTTGTTAATTTCTAGCATCAAATAAACATGAATGAACATCAGAAGGAATGTTGTTTCAACCGCGGAAAGACGTCAGTGCACTCCGTTTTTCAAGTTCAAATCCTCCAACGTTAATCTACTAACTCTCCTGACTGAGTTGAAAAAAATGGCGGATTCGGCGGATGGCGGATTATGATTGGTCAGATCGCCTGTCAATCAAACTCCCTGCAAAGGGTCAATTCTTACCCCGCCAAATTATTACCCCCCTGGTATTAGCAGGTTTAGGATTAGTTGTGGGGGATTAGGATTAGGCAATCAGATACTGACTTCAACAAGGGAGGTAATAATTTGGCAGGGAGTCGAAATTCGGCACAACACCGGCACAGTATGGCAAGCCGTTTTAACTTTTATTAATTTCCAGGATATGAATCCTTGATATCAACAATTCAATTTTCACTAGTTAAAATGATAGTTATTGATATCAGGAATTAGATTTCTACTATAACAATGGCTATTTTTGATATCAGAAATTACATTTCCACTAGTAACAATGATAATTCTTGATATCAACAATTGAATTTCAACTAGTAAAAACTATAATTCTTGATATCTGTAATTGTATTTTCACTAGTGAAATGTCACCATAGGCTGCCATTCAAAATCCATTGTTGATATCAAGAATTGATTTCTTACTAGTTGAAATTCCAGTTTCACATATCAGAAATACAATTCTTACAAGTAAAAACATTTATTTTTGATATCAAGAATTCAATTGTCACTAGTTGAAATGTCTATTCTTGATATCAACAATTGAATTGCTACTAGTAACAATGTTAATTTTTTATATCAATAATTCAATTTTCACTAGTGACAATGTTCATTTCTGATATCATGAATGTGATTGTTACTAGTAAGAAAGCCATTTTAGATATCTGAAATTATATTGATATCAAAAATACATTTTCATATATCAAAAATTAAAATTTTTACTAGTAGCAATTCAATTGTTGATATCAAGAATAGACATTTCAACTAGTGACAATTGAATTCTTGATATCAGTAATTCGTATTTTTACTAGTAACAATGTAATTATTGATATTAAAAATTATATTTCTACTAGTAAGAAATCAATTCTTGATATCAACAATTGATTTTGAATGGCAGCCTATAGTGACATTTCACTAGTGAAAATATAATTAATTACAGATATCAACAATTAAATTGTTGATATCAACAATTAATTTCTTGATATCAAGAATTCAACTGTTGATATCAAGGAAGTAAATTGTTGATATCAAAAATGTAATTCTTGATATCAACAATTCATATCCTGGAAATGAATAAAAGTTAAAACGGCTTGCCATAGGCACAGGGGGCGGAGCCTCACAAGCTCAAACTCAGTGTCAGGACAATCTCATCTCACGGAATGATAATATCAAAACAGATACTCATTTCGACCCGGAGTCGGACAATAATGCCCACAGAGCCAGAGAATATATGCTGTATGGAGATAGAACAGGTTTAGTTTAGTTCAATTACAATTATAACTTATTTTTCATCATGCTTTTATCCACTATTAATACAAGCCTGTTGTAGCGGACCGCGTCCTAATGATGGCCAAAACTTTACTGATGAGTTTTATGAAGTTTATTGTACATCACACAAAAGATGAAGCGTCAGTTTTACTCCAGAGAATCACAGTAAGAGTTGAATAAACACAGAATAAGAAGTGTGCATTAAAGTCTTATACATAAACTCTCTCTCCCTTTCATTATCATCAACTTACATACACAGCGAAGTACACAAAACACTCGTTACAACTAACAGTAAACAGATATATACACAGCTTTCCAGGGGGTGCTTAATCACCTGGTAAACTTTATATCCGTAAAACGACTCGGATGAACTGTAATAAAGTGCGCGCTCTCCCTTTCATTACTGCCGTGATCATTATCACACCGGAGAGACTATAAGCTGGATCACGAACAGCTGATACAGATCCATCATCGAGTAACAACGAGAGTAAATGAAGACTGCTATGTTCATTCTTACATGGGCGGGTCTATGCTAATACGGCAGTGTCCATCAACAGTCGTGGGCGGGGCTTGTGCAAAAGTACATCAATTTGCCCCGAATCTGAGAACGGCTTGTTTTGAGACAGTGCTTATGATTTATGGGGATTTTTAAAAAAAGCACTGGGTGGATTTTTATCATTACAGGGCGGTTGTGTACACACACTGAGTGCCAACACACATTTATGTTCAAACTTTGAATTTGCATAATAGGTGCCCTTTAAGGAGAAAATAATCAGGAATGGTGTTGACTTATGAATTTGCTCATAGTTTGTCTTAAAGCATATTAAAAATATCACATAGACATATAACTTGATTTTCACCACAAGAGGACTTTAACATGCACATCGATCGTGAGAATATCACTAACACTGGTGAATACAGAGTATCATGTAAGGCTATTAAATAGCAGTCCCAAACTAGTTGTACTATGTACATTTTTTTATATTTAGACCACTTCTATTATTGATTGCTATTATTGGTGTAAAGAGAGAGTTTCAACCTGTATAACAAAAGGTGTTTAAAAGGTAAATTTATAAAAGAATTAAAACATTGCCAAGGACATTAGAGAAAGAAGAAATGATGGAATACTGAATAAATTAGTAGTTTTCATGTTAGACAGAAATTAATATCCGGTCTAAGTAAATGAGTACAGTGATTTCAGATTCCCTTCATTATGGCATTGGGATAAAATAAAAAGAATATTGCATAAAATATTAAACTGACCATTTCTACAGATAGCTATCATATTAGCTATCTGTAGAAATGGTGAGTTTAATATTTTATGCAATATAGTAAAGACAGAAGAAATGGAAACATACTGCATAATATAAGTGACCCAGTTAACAGATATTCATTTCTACCTCTTATCTCTCTCTCACACACACACACACACACACACACACACCGACCGTGGAAAAGCTCTCGGCAGATGCAAAGGTCTAGGTCTGTGAGCATTTTAAAAAGGAAATACTAAAGTCGTATTCATACAGAATATCAGAAACCGTCCGGTATGTGCCGCTAACGAGTGCTTATAAAGTCTCTGAAAGGAAGAAGAAAAGAGTGTGTGTTTACTTTGAACACTGAACAAAGCTAATGTGTGCAGATATGACATTATCTCCACTCTTTGATCGTAATGTGCCATTTTTGTTGTGCTACACACTAATATGAGTGTTAGAGCATTCTGTTCCCTTTCAACTTTTTGTCCTACACGCACACACAATGTGTGTTTGCCTGAGAGAGCATTACGTTACTCTGCTATAACTGTCTTTAACATGATCAACTTGCAGCCAAACAAACACGCATAACTTTCCTCATCTCCAAATTTCAGTCATGCACAAATTTTTGCTGTTATAAGACCTGAATAATTGTGTGTGAGTGTGAGTGTGTGAGAAAGAGTGTGTGTGTGTGTGTATGTGTGTGTGTGTGTGTGTGTGTGTGTGTGTGTGTGTGTGTGTGTGTGATTGAGTGTGTGTGTGTGTGTGTGTGTGTGTGTGTGTGTGTGTGTGTGTGTGTGTGTGTGTGTGTGTGTGTGTGTGTGTGTTTGTGTGTGTGAGTGAGTGTGAGTGAGTGCATGTGAGAAAGAGTGTGTGTGTGTGTGTGTGTGTGTGTGTGTGTGTGTGTGTGTGTGTGTGTATGTGTGTGTGTGTGTGTGTGTGTGTGTGTGTGTGTGTGTGTGTGTGTGTGTGTGTGTGTGTGTGTGATTGATTGATTGATTGATTGATTGATTGAGTGAGTGTGTGTGTGTGTGTGTGTGTGTGTGTGTGTGTGTGTGTGATTGATTGATTGAGTGTGTGTGTGTCTGTGTCTGTGTGTGTGTGTGTGTGTGTGTGTGTGTGTGTGTGTGTGTGTGTGTGTGTGTGATTGAGTGAGTGAGTGTGAGTGAGTGAGTGTGAGTGAGTGCGTGCGTGCGTGCGTGCGTGCGTGCGTGCGTGTGTGTGTGTGTGTGTAAGCTGAAACCTGATAATAAAATCACCTGCTTTAGTGAGCACCATAAGAGTATTCTATATATTTCAAAGTGTTTTCCAGAAGTGTCACCATAAAGAGCAGGGGTCGGCAAGCTTTTAAACATGAAGTAAACCTATGATGTTCAAGGTTGTGGATATAGGACTGTTTCCCAGTCTGCACTGCTGTATGAATTATTCACGCACAATTCCTAGTTGTTGACTGTTTTAACTGTTTTCTGCATTGTTTACACTGACGCCATGTTTGTTGTGTGGAAGAATGTGTATCTTTCCTTAATGATGTAATTTCAATGCCACACTATTGTGTTGTATGGATGTAAAGAGTCACGTACACTACCGTTCAGAAGTTTGGGGTCTGTAAGAAGTCTCTTCTGCTCACCAAGGCTGCATTTATTTGATCAAAAATACAGTAATATAGTGAAATATTATTACAATTTAAAAACACTGTTTTTTATGTACATATATTGTAAACTGTAATTAATTGATTGCTGTGATCTAAAGCTGAATTTCCCAGTCTTCAGTGTCACATGATCCTTCAGAAATCCTCAATGTTGCTCATTTTGTGGAAACTGCGCTTAATTTTTTTCAGGATATTTCTTATTTATTATATTTAATTAAATGCTTTTGCTGCCACTTTTGATCACTTTTGATCAATTTTATGCATACTTGTTGAAAAGTATTTTCTTTCTTCCAAAAATAACTTTCAAAAAAACCTTACTGACCCTAAACTTTTAAAACAGTAGCCACGTTTCCATTACCCTTCAAATTGCGCAAATTGAAATTGAAAATACGCCCAATGGAAACACGTCAATTTCGCAAAAAAGTTAAAACGTTTTTACGTTCGCATGAGGGGGTTTTTCAGGCAATTCGAAAAATAAATATTTCACAAAACTGCAATGGAAACAGTTTTTGCGCATTTACAGGTCAGCTGACGTAGATGACGCGGTGTGTTTGGACAGAATACGAGACAGAGCTCTTTATTAAATTCATAAAAGACAGAAGAATTACAGGAATACTGGATTCTAAACCTCAAAGAAATGCCACAATCAAGACCTCGAAGCAGAAATGAGTGAGAAACACCCAGAAACTCCTCATATGTGCCGCTCACAAGTATAATAAGGGTCGTTCCTTACTTACCATTAATGATTGGATAACACACATACGTCTCCTTCCATTAATAATAATGGCCAGTGCAGTGGCTGGGATATATACTGTAAGTAAACCTACCAACGTCCGTTTCCATGGTTTTTGGAATGATTTTACTGATCGTGAGAGGAAAAAATAAAATTTTAGTCGCATAACATCAGTTAATGGAAACGCCATCATTTCGCAATAGTTTTTTGTCGACATTTAGAAAAAAATTGCAAAAGTTTTGCGCAAATCTGTAATGGAAACAGATTTAGTATTTAGTATTAGTGTATGTCTGGAAAAATACCTTGATTCATTATCACTATTGCAAGATGTCTGAATATACAGATATACTTGCTTTAAAACATTGCTTGTATCTCTTAATTCATATAAAATATTATTCTAAGAGCAAAACGCAACAAAAACGCAGACCAAACTGCATCGCTGCGACATTTGTATGGGTGACAGGGTTTCGTGGTTCAGTCGCAGCGTTTGACTTCCCTTACAGGTTAAACAAGCTATGTGGAAAAATTACTGACCCCAAATAAATAGCATAAAATATCATGTCACACAATACAGAGATATAATGAAACCAGTTTGCAAAACAGTATTGCAAAAGTCAGCATTAGTTTAACATAATACAGAGATGTCAGTTTATGTTATTAATGGTATATATTAAGCAATGTCTTTTTTATATTAGGGGACCCTTCGCTTGGGAAAGATCTGACCTCTGATCTCAAAAATGCATCTCTGTTCTCTTTTAAACAGGAGAAAAAATGTCGTAACTCACTATGACCAGCAGAGGCCGACACACTTCAGTCTAACGGAGGTCTGGAACGAGAATATAGATGGACGTAAGGTGGATGGATGAACAGATGGATGAATGGAGGAGGTGGACGATCCCTGCAGTGTGGAAGGAGACCGTTGGGAATACACACCGGAGGACCTGTTTAAACATCCTGAAGAATTGCATTGCATTTTGCATTGATGCATTTGGCAGATGCAAATAAGAAATAACAAGATAAACACACACAGAAACACACCTGCATTCATAGTGTTTCTCTACACATAAAACTCTGAAGGAAATCACGTATTTTTGACCTAAAAAACTGCCTTGCATTCAGAACATCTTGACCTAAAAAACTGCCTTGCATTCTGAACATCTTGACCTAAAAAACTGCCTTGCATTCTGAACATCTTGACCTAAAAAAACTGCCTTGCATTTGATTTGACAGATGCAGATGCAAATATGTGCATTCCCTGGAATCAAGCGCACAACCTAGTGTCTACCTAGTGTTTCTCTGCCAATAAAACAGTGAAGAAAACAACAACTAAACAAAGAATGACATCTCAAATAGCGCTAACCGTAACGCTCTCGCTTCTAATCCTCCTCACGGTCAGTGGGAATATTTTGGTTTGTCTGGCTGTGTGCTCTACGAGACGCCTGCGTAACGTCACCAACTGCTTCATCGTCTCGCTAGCGGTTACAGACTTTCTACTGGGTGCTCTCGTGCTGCCGTTTTCCACACTTTACCAAGTTACGGGCGATTGGCCACTAGGGGCGCACTTCTGCAACATCTACATTTCGTTGGACGTCATGCTATGCACTGCCTCCATACTCAATCTCTTTGCTATCAGCTTGGATCGTTACTTTGCGGTCACCGACCCGCTGCGCTACCCAATGCTTTTGCTTCCGTGGCACGTCGGCGCGATTTTAGCGACCATCTGGCTGGTTTCGGTTGCCGTTTCGTTTGTCCCAATCCACATGGGCTGGAATACGCGAGACTTGAGCGTGCAAAATATTCGCGAGGGCGACCCTGCGCGAGACTGCCGATTTGAGTTAAATCCAGCGTACGTATTGGTGGACGCCTTCGCGACGTTTTACCTCCCCCTGGTGGCCATGTGCTGGAGCTACCACCGAGTTTTCCGCATTGCAAGGATGCAGGCGAAACGGATCATTTCTATCCGACGGGGTTCGTCGTCAGCTCCAGGCGCAACGATTCTTGCATTGCGCGAACACAAAGCGACAGTGACGCTTGCGGTTGTGCTTGGTGCGTTCGTGGTGTGCTGGTTCCCGTATTTCACGTTTTTCACGATAATGGGGATACGCAACGAAGATAATCCGCCACGGACGGCGCAGTCAGTGGTGCTTTGGCTAGGATACGCAAACTCTGCACTAAATCCTATACTTTACGCTACGCTTAACAGAGACTTCAGGTCCGCTTATGTCAAGCTGCTATGTGGGGGACGAGGATGTAAAACACGGAGGAAAATACCGATAACGGCAATGGAGGAGGGGCTAATGATTAGACACGCCCCTCCTGCAGAAAGGGCGGGGCTTCGGCCTAGAACTTGCGTGTTGCTGCAAGAGATTGAAAACGGCAAGAGGGTTGATGGCAACACAACAACTGGTGCTACAGTTACCATAGTAGTTAATGGGAATAAAAGGTAGTATGCATATTGTAAAAAAAATAACAGTTTATTTACTTTACTTTGTCTTCGTATCTGCTCGTTTATTGGCTGTCATTATCTGTCAACAGCCCACAGGGAACTTGATATTAAGATTGTGTAACTAAAAAGTACTCATGGGGAGAAAGTACAAATGCAATTAATCGGTAACTTTTTCTACAACCAAAATGCTTTTTTTGACGCCCTCTGGTGGCCATGAGAGGTAACAAGATCATGTAGAAGCACTAAGAAATCTGTTCAGTTGCTGGGTGAATTTGTCATAAAACTTGTCTAGGTCACATTTCACATACAAACAATCAAATATATAAACTTGTTTATTTAAGGGTGAAATATATATATATATAAATAATAAATTAATAAACCTCTGGATGCATTAGAGTCTAGAGATGCATTTTCGTTTAGCAAATTAAATTTTTGTTTCTGGTGTAAAATGTAATTTAGACATGTTTTCATGGGATTCATTTTACTGAAGGTTTAAAGGGAGATTCACCTTAAGGGCTGGTGAATTCATTTCTTTAAAAGAAAATGTAAAATTGTTATTTTTACTCACCCTCATGCCGTTCCCAAATGGTGTTTTTATTCCACGGAGCACAGAGCTCTTTCTAATACAAAACCTTTTAAGCGTCATTTGTCTAAAAAAAGATACACAAACACACACACACACACACACACACACACACACAAAAAGACTGAGATTTCAGTTGTGATTTGCTAAAAATCTTGCCATAGCTCTAGAATGCAACTCTCAAACCTTGTTCTCCATGGGATTTCAGAGTTTCAGTGGATGGGGAAATGATGAACAGTATTTTGGCCTGTTCATGAGGGTCAGTAAATTAAAATTTTCTTCATATCTGCTCATTTACTGACTGTTTCTCTGCGACCCACAGGGACCTCAAGAATTAAGACTTTGTACCTTCAAAATGCACATAGAAAAGAAAGTGCAAATGCAATTTGTAATTTGCAAACTAACTTTCTCTACAACCAAAATGCTTTTCTTATGACGCCCTCTGGTGGCCATGAGATGTAACAAGATCATGCAGAAACACTAACAAATGAGAAGTGCTAACAAAACTTGTCTAGGTCACATTTCACTCCAGTATATGAATGAGTGAATGTTAAACTGTTACTACAAAGATTAAAGGAATAGTTTGCAGAGATAAAATGTCATTTTTTACTCACCTTCTCACTGTTCATACTCAAACATACATGTTCATACTTTTTTTTTATTAGTATAATGGAACATAAAGCTCTTTTTGATTCAACAACAAAAAGTAGTCTAAAAAACAGAGATGCTTTATCATTTAGTGTATAAGCACTAAATGAAGCACACAGTAAAAATCTCAAAATTACACACACACACACACACATACGGTACACACACATACACACATATATATACGGTACACACACATATACACACACACACACATATAAACAGTACACACACACACACATATACGCACACGCTAATTTTGGACCCCCGTACTGTGACAGTAATAATAATTACAAAAAAAAAAAAACATCTGCAAAGTCAAGATGAGAATTAGTGTTAAATGTGCTTAATAGCCATGAAAATAACGTCACAAACTCAAAGCAATAGTAAATACAACAAAAAGCAAACAATATTATTTTCTCTTTTTTTCATTCTGGGGAAAGATGTGACCTGGACATGTTTTCATGAGATTCTCAAGGACCAGTGAATTAATTTCTTTGTTTGTTTGTTTTTCTATGTGGAAGTTTAAGAATTCTGTCCTGTTTTCTCTCAGAAAAATATTGTTGCATGATCATGTTTAAACAGTCAGATTACAGTATGACTGTAAAGACGATAATCGCGAGATAAGCATGTGCATGAGTCTAAAATCCAGTGTAAAGAAATCGCAAATCGGAAATGAATTCAAAAATGCAGTGAAATGAGGGATGAAATGATATGTGCTCTTCAGGATTTTCTTCATGTGGGATTTTTTCAAAAATCTCTTATTTAAATTATATGCATATGTTGTATTTTCATATTGATCTCTACCTCAACAAGACTCTTTTCTTTTCTTTTGACTGATTTAGTCTGACCAACTATTCATCATTGGCCAATTAACACATATCAAACCGCAGAACTTGAGTGCGCAGGCACGTGCACACACACACACACACACACTTTTAGTAGGTTATCCATCATCCTGGTTTGTCATCAAAATATTATCAAATAATAAGGGCAAAAGCACACACACACAGAGTAATTCAGTAACTCAGATTCCTGACCTCGGGAAATATGGGAGGAGGATAAGGAGGGGAATCATGGGAAGACATGTAGAGGAAGACATGTAGCTTGTAGCTTTTTCTGGCCAAGAAATACAAATACAACAGAACACTTCTGAAAACACAATGGAGAAATAGAGGTAAAAAAAAAAAAGTTTGTAATGAGAATTTCTGTCCATCCAAGCATAATACGATTATTTGACTGACTTTAACCATGTAGGAATATATTGTTCTGCTTGTTGATATCTAGTTGACATGTAGCTCAAACAAAAATCTGAATATATTTTAAATTTGATGTCACTGACCTGGCAAACTTTGGCAAATCCCGAGATTAGCTCCATGTAAACGTGACTGCTATCCTGATCACATAAGTTGCATTCGCAGTAATAAAGTCTCCATAATGAAACTGGAAAATCCTTCACCTTCAAGACAAGTGACAACAAATATCAATAAAGACTAATTACACGAGGACTATTCAGCATGCAATATATATATATATATATATACCCACACATACACAGTATATATGAGATGATGCTACATATTTAGCCTATGTGTGTATACATGAATTAAAAAAATAAACTAATGTGTGTTTCAATAATTTCACTTAAATGGCAATGCAAATTACCTATTAATTGTCATTTAAGTGAAATAACTTAACTTAAATATACAAGCTTGATAAAAATGATCATTCTAGAAGAAAATTTCAGATGCACTTAGAGGCTTTTGCATCTGAACTCTTCATATATATATATATATATATATATATATATATATATATATATATATATATATATATATATATATATATTAGTGCTGGGCAACAATTAATCACATCCAAAATATAAGTTTGTGTTTACAAAATATATGTGTGTGTGCTGTGTATAATTATTTTGTATATATAAATACACACACATGCATGTATATATTTAAGAATTTTAATTTATTTTATATATAAAATATTTATATGTATATATAATATAAATTATGTACAAATATATATATATATATATATACAGTATATACATGCAAATATTTCTTAAAAATATACATGCATATGTGTGTATTTATATAAACACAGTATACACACATTTATTATGTAAACACAAACTTTTATTTTGGGTGCGTTTAATCGTGCCCACTGTCCAGCACTAATATATTAGTGTTGGGCAACGATTAAACGCACCCAAAATGAAAGTTTGTGTTTACATATATATATATATATATATATATATATATTATATATATATATTATATATATATATATATATATACACATATATACACACACAGTATGTATTCAGTATATATACGCACACATGTATATACATATATACACACATAGGCTAAATATATAGCATTATCATGTACAAGATCCATGTATTCCACACCTGTATCTTAATGAATATCAATAATTAAGCAAATTGAACCACAAATAGAATATCTAACAAACACAAGGGTGTTATCTGGTGTAAAGCAATTCCCTGGAATATAGCATCACAGTCCTAACAAAAGCAAAATAAAACCCACTCCCTCTCTCTCTGGTCCTTTATCCCTGGTTAGTGTGCTGGAATTTAATATGCGACTTTTGTTATTGGGAAAGTGGCACATATGTCTGTGCGCGCGCTGGTCGCAATATCTCTGTTAGTGTAGATAATGCGATAAAGAAGGCAGGGGCTATTCATCACCCTGGCCGATCCCAATACGCTTTATTATTTTAATGCATTTCACAGCGATTAAAAATGATCTATCACCAGACCTGTGTGTGTGTGTATGTTTGAGCTGAAAGAACTGTGTGTGCGCGTGTGTGTGTGGTCACTTAAAAGGCCTATTACTGTTGTCGTTGTGCAAAGAGACAGCACAGAAACTCTCCTCCTCACGATTCCTAGAGACATTCACCTCATAGTTTTATTTGGCTTTTTATTCAATGAGTTCCCCGAAGCTGTTGTGGCATTTCTCTGCGTTCATCCCTCCTCCTGCAGTCATTAAACTCCAGTAACTCATCACTGCTAATTTGAGCGGTTTAACGAGCAATGTGTTCAAACTAATGGCAATTAATCTGCGATTAGGCCAGATTAGCATACAGACAGTCTGAGGACAGAGACTGTTTACCTTTCAGGACGATCCAGAACCAGCTTCACCTGTTTGAAACAAGACACGTCTTATATCGAAGCCTCTTCTCACTATGTTTCCCCTTAGGTTACTGGTAGGGTTAGGTTTTAGGTTATATAAAAGTAGTGTCTTAAGTAAAGAAAACGCTGTACTTAAACAAAGGACCAGCTCTTTATTTACCCTTGCATTGCAAACAAGCAGAGACGTTCAAAATTGGGTGACCCACTTTATTTATTGACGAATCACGATAGAGGAGGCGGAGTTATGAGGTTTGACTGACAGTTTGAGGATCCAATGGAGATTCGAGTTTCAGTCACAAGCTCTTATAGAGAGCCTAAGTCCCTCCCCTTCCGGTCGACCACCATGGGACCTTAGTTCGGAAAAATATTGTATGGTAGTCAATGGCGAGAGACAACAAATATTTTGATCTCGTTTGAATTGTGCCCTGATTTACACATATGATGTTTGTCAATTTAAAAGATGCATTTTAAAGTCAAGAAAGTCGCAGCTTGATGTAAAACTGCTGAGGTATAAGACTGTGAAAATACGTAATTACAAAGACTACAAACCCAGAAGGCGCACATGGGACGTCATACCTTTTCTCTCAATGAATGAAGCAAACTTTACTGAAGCTAACGTCTGACATTTTGTCTATAGTCTTACGTTATAATCGTAACGTAACACCGTCATGCCTGAGTGTTTTAAGCCAGAATACACACATACGAGCAACGGATCTTGTGACGTACATAGTGCGAGACGAGAGATGTAGTTCATTGAGCGATTTTCACATAAAACTAAACGTTACTCTTCTGTTTTATGACAAACTGCGACTTTCTTGACTTTCATAATTACCTTTTAAATTGACAAACATCATATGTGTAGTTCAGGGCACAGTTCAGACGGAATAAAAAGATAAGTTGTCTCTCGCCATTGACTTCCATACATATTTTTTCCGAATTAAGGTCCCATGAGCCGGAAGCGGAGGGGCGGGACTTAGGCTCTCTATTAAAGGAGAACTCGGCAACTCTTGCGAACTCTAGTCACTTCTTCGCTGATTTTTCCTTTTGTTGTCGCATGTTTTCCCCACGAGCTCCCCCTACAGCTGTGGGGGGGCATATATTTCACAACACGGTCGTAAAAAACTCACTTGCGGCGGCCTCCTCCCCCTCTCTAGCGCTGCTCATGTGCGTTTGTTTTGATCGGAGCAAGCCAACTGTATCGTGTGGAGCTATGTCTACCGAGGTGGGTAATCTGGTAATACATCATACATGCGTGTGTGTTTATGTCGAATTGCCGTAAAGCAATTCGTGTTTCGCGCTCGTTCTCGTTCTCGTTCTCGCTTCTCACGAGACTTCCAATTTTTATCTTGCCGGGATGGTAGTCCCCAAGTTGCAAGGTTGGTTTTCCGCCTGGGAACGCTGGGGGGAGCGGGGAAAGCCACCAATATCACCAGAACAGGTTGTTTAACCATCCAAATGAATTCTAGACAGTTTTATTAAGTTAAAAAAGTTGCCAAGTTCTCCTTTAATAAGTTTCATTGGTTAAATGTTTGCAAAAACCAGAGACAGACATAAAAGGTGATAATAATGTATGAAAAAAAAAGACAAAATATGGCATAAGAGCTGCCCAATATGTACAATGGTTAATTTAGATAGTAATGGCCTTACAGTGTTTTACTATTAGAATGAAATAATAATAATATTATTTTTCCTCATTGTAATTGAGGACGTGCAAGCAAAGACACGTGTCTATAATATATAATAATATATTCTCTTTTTTTGTTGTGGGTAAAATATTTGAAACATGCTGTAATAGTTGCAGACTGTACTAACAAGTTTATACTGACTTATATAACAGAATTTTCAAACTATAAAGGTAAGAATGAAACCTATATGCTGTAAACACGCTGGTCAAATTTGAAATATATATTATATTATATATATATATATTTATTTTTTTTATTTTTTTTAAGAAGCTTTTATAAAATAAAATTGAAGGTCGAGAAAATTCATTTTGTTTATCAGAATACATTTTATAGAAATGCAAATATTATAACACAAACTCAGTGTTATAAAAAGTTTTCTACAGTAGGCCTATATAGGTGTTAAAAACTATGTAATATAGCAAATAAAATAAATAATTTCTGATATATTTTTGGTATATTGAAGAAACATCAAATAAGAGTTTTTGCCATGCTGGATTGTGTCTTGATACCACAGACCTCTTTTTTATATTATGTTGTAACTGTACAAAGAAAAGCCTCAATCCCAGAACAATTTCCCCACAATATGTAATAAAATTAGTTGGGCAAAAATTAATCGCGATTAATCGCATCCAAAATAAAAGTTTGTGTTTGCATAATATATGTGTGTGTACTACATATAATTATTTTGTATATATAAATACACACATATGCATGTATATTTTTTTCACATATGCATGTAAAATTCTAAATATATATTTTGTATTTATATATAAATTATTTATATTTATATATAATATAAATTATGTATAAATACATATACAGTATATACATGCAAATATTTCTTAAATAAATACATGCATATGTGTGTATTTATAAATTATATATACAAAATAATTATACACAGTACACACACATACAGTATATTATGCAAACACAAACTTTTATTTTGGATGCGATTAATCGCGATTAATCTTTGCCCAGCACTAAATAAAATCTTCCCCAGAGTAAGGAATTGTGGGTAATATTAACCTTAAAAAAAAAAACAGTATGCCAACAGGGCAATTAATTTTGAGATGCAAATAATATTTAGGATGAGTATGAATGGCAACCGTGCCGTGGAAGAGGAACGATGAGAGAGGAGAAAAAAGAAAGAGCAAGTTGTCAAGTTTCCAGCATCTGAATGGTTGTATTAGCTTGTCATGATAAATCAGTGTTTGATCTGAGGTGTGTCAGTTCTGCAGATTAAACTCCTCAAATGATGAAAGTTTGAGATGTTTTACCTGATCATGTGGCTGAATGTAAAAACTCATTTTGCACAGTGACAGAATGACTGTGATATAAATCACACTGTCTTTGTTCAGGGATGAGGATCCTGTTTATGAGTTTCAGGAAATCTATAAGAGCGAAAGTTTTCACAATGTTCTGAGAGTTACGTTAAAGAACATTCCTTCAAATGTGGGAACAATATTAATATTATCTATCTATCTATCTATCTATCTATCTATCTATCTATCTATCTATCTATCTATCTGTATCTATCTATCTGTATCTATCTATCTATCTATCTATCTATCTGTCTGTCTGTCTGTCTGTCTGTCTGTTATCTATCTACCTATCTATCTATCTATTTATCTATCTATCTATCTATATATATATATATATCTACATTATCTATCTATCTATCTATCT
The DNA here is from genome assembly GCF_949319135.1 of Squalius cephalus. Taxonomy (NCBI): domain Eukaryota; kingdom Metazoa; phylum Chordata; class Actinopteri; order Cypriniformes; family Leuciscidae; genus Squalius; species Squalius cephalus. The sequence continues at coordinate 34,184,110 of NC_137135.1, forward strand.
ATCTATCTATCTATCTATCTGTCTATCTATCTGTCTATCTATCTATCTATCTATCAGTATCTATCTATCTATCAGTATCTATCTATCTATCTATCAGTATCTATCTATCTATCTATCTATCTATCTATCTATCTATCTATCTATCTATCTATCTATCTATCTGTCTATTATCTATCTACCTATCTATCTATCTATCTATCTATCTATCTACAGTATCTATCTATCTATCTATATATCTATCTATCTGTCTATCTGTCTATCTGTCTATCTATCTATCTATCTATCTATCTATCTATCTATCTGTCTGTCTATCATCTATCTATCATCTATCTATCTGTCAGTATCTATCTATCTATCTATCTATCTATCTATCTATCTATCTATCTACCTATCTACCTATCTATCTATCTATCTATATATTTGTCTGTCTGTCTGTCTGTCTGTCTATCATCTATCTATCATCTATCTATCTATCAGTATCTATCTATCTATCTATCTATCTATAGTATCTATCTATCTATCTATCTATCTACAGTATCTATCTATCTATCTATCTGTCTGTCTATCATCCATCTATCTATCTATCTATCTATCTATCTATCTATCTATCTATCTATCTATCTGTCTGTCTGTCTGTCTGTCTGTCTATCATCCATCTATCTATCTATCTATCTATCTATCTATCTATCTATCTATCTATCTATCTATCTGTCTGTCTATCATCCATCTATCTATCTATCTATCTATCTATCTGTCTGTCTATCATCCATCTATCTATCTATCATCTATCTACAGTATCTATCTACAGTATCTATCTCTCTATCTATCTATCTATCTCTCTGTCTGTCTAGCCATCCATCCATCCATCAATCCATTATGTCAGATATATTCCCTCTTATAATATTTTTTGATATCAATGAAAACAAATATCAATTAGTATTTTATGCTAATAATTGTCAATAGTATTTTTTTTTTCATATACACACATATATAAAAAAAATGTTTTTTTTTGGGGGGGGGGGAATTAATACAAATTAATTTGTGAGAACATTGTAATGCTAACCTTTGAACAACACTCTGCTTCCAGTCAAAACTTGTTTCCTGGGACTCTGGGACTTTAATCCAGTGAACATTCAAACAGAACTCATGGGATCTGTCCAGTGAATATCCTCCTACAACACAACACAAACCGATCAAGAGCCGTGCGGTTCGCCCTTCACCCTCCGAGAGGAACAATCTGCTGCCAGAGCCTGTCTGTGCCAGCTTCCGCTCTCCTCATGAGTGTCTGTCTGTCTGAATTTGCATCTGTGCAGTCAGAATTTGTGTTTGATTATATGTGTAAAAACATTAGTGGTTCTTGTGTCTACAAAACTCACTATGGGTGGTTGCCAGGGCGTTGCTATGGTTGAGAAAGTGTTCTCCTCTCCACAACAAGCCGCATGATTTGATGAATAATTCACGTCTGTAACACAAACAGAGCAGAATGAGTTACATTTAATACCTAGGATTAGGGTTTTATTTAAATCATTAACCATATGCACATCATATATAAATATGTATACTGTATATACACTACCAGTCAAAAGTTTGGAATAATTCAGTTTTTTTTTTTTTTTTTTTCTTATATGTTAAAAAGAGTTGTGCTGCTTCATATTTTTGTGAAAACCATAATACACTATCATTCAATAGTTTGGGGTATGTACGATTAAAAAAAACAACAAAAAAACTAGTTTTATTCAACAAGGATGCATTAAATTGATCAAAAGTGACACTAAAGACATTTATAATGTCTTGACATTTATAATTTCAATTAAATGAATTAATTGAATTTAACAGTTTCCACAAAAAAAAAAATATTAAGCAGTAAAAACTATTTTCAACATTGATAATAATCAGAAATGTTTCTTGAGCATCAAATCATCATATTAGAGTGATTTCTGAAGGATCATGTGGCACTGAAGACTGGAGTAATGATGCTGAAAATTCAGCTTTGATCACAGGAATAAATTACACTTGAAAAGATATTCACATAGAAAACAGCTATTTTAAATTGTAATAATATTTTACAATATTACCATTTTTACTGTGTTTTGGATCAAGTAAATGAAGCCTTGATGAGTATAAGAGACTTTACAACACAAAATTTGGTTTAGATTAAGGTCCAATTCTCACTATGAACTAATTATTAACTACGACTTTTGCCTCAATAAACTCCTAATTACTCCATATGAATAGTTATTAAGGTAGTTAGGTAGGATTACAAGGTTAGTTCACCAAAAAATGACATTTCTTTCTTTAATTACTCACCCTCATGTCGTTCCAAACCCGTAAGAACCATCGTTCATCTTCGGAACACAAATGAAGATAATTTTTATGAAATCCAAGAGGTTTCTGACCCTCCCATTGACTGAAACGTTTTTAACGTAATGTTATTACTGGGTCCTGCATCAGCATCACACATAGACATAATACATACATAGTATTCACATAGACATAATAAATACATAGTATTTATTATGTCTATGAGCATCACACATGTGTCGTGGTGATCACGTGACCAGCGTCGGCCAATAATGAGCCGGCGTTCTGACGTAGAACTTGGAAGCGCTGCTCTGTGTTTATTGCGTCAACTGCGTAGGAGAATGACACTGAAGAGAAGAAATTGTTTTTGTTTTTTTGCACACAAAAAGTATTCATGTCACTTCATAACATTAAGGTTGAACCGCTGTAGTCACATGGACTATTTTAACGATGTCTTTACTACCTTTCTGGACCTTGAAAATGTTAAAAAAACGGGTCAGAATGCTCTCGGATTTCATCAAAAATATCTTCATTTGTGTTCCGAAGATGAACGAAAGTCTTAAAGGTTTTGAACGACATGAGGGCGAGTTATGACAGAAATTAAAATTTTTGGTGAACTAACCCTTTAAAGGTACACTGTGTAGGAATTTCTCCCATCTAGTGGTGAAACTGTATTTTGCATTCAAACGAATAGTGCTCTCTAGCGCCTCGCTTTTTCAAATGCGTGTTGCAGCTTCGGTAGCCGTTATGTACCAAGAAGCTATGACAACATGTCTTCCAATATCACTTCGAGTTTTCTTTCAGGTGATGAGGTTTTGCCGGTCACGTTTCCTTTTAAATACATTTTTTTGCTTTTTTGGCGATGAAGATTCCTTCTCCTGTGGCTCGGCATAAGTATGATCCGGCATTATGAAGCACCGTGCTGTGCAGCCTTTTAAATTTTCCGGGGCAATGACAAGCGCCTCTCACTGATCTCTTTGTCCGTTTCAGCCAAGCGTGCCGCACAAGCCCTGAAAAGTGAAGCCAAAACGCCTCGATCACCCACCCGTGACTGGTAGGTCATAAGCCCCGCCTCCCCGTGTTATTCAAAGGGACTTGAGACCAACTAAACAATTTAATTACACTTCAAATATCTTTTTTCCAAAGGTGGTTTCTTTCATTTGCTGTAGTTTTTATAACGCTGATGTAAGTTCAAGTGTCTGTTTCAAAAATAAGTTGGTTTTTAGCTAGTTATTTGATGCTATAAAAACGGTGGTGTGGCGTCATGATTGACAGCTGTGATTGACAGGTTCTCTGAGCGAAGTAGTCACTGAAGCACCAACAGACTTTTTTTCGGGATCTTCAGAGGACTGAGGAGATTGGAGCTTTAAATTTAATACCTAAATTTCTATAATTAATTATTTCACACCGAGAGTGAGGGCGGGGCCTTGATTTCGCGGCTTTACTTCCTGCTCACTCCTGCGCAGGTCTGGTCCCGAGATCGCTACTGCGCAGACTCAAACCCCAAGATGTCAGCGCCATATCGGGACACTGGCGGCTTCACTTCTCGCCAATGGAAGAGAGCGAAGGGGCGTCGTCCATATTTTTTTACAATCAATGTGGTTTCAGCTGGTTTCAGTCACGTGACGCTGGCTCTGAACGAAAGTGTGTTTTTGAAATGCGTTGAGGTTGTCTAGTGCTTTTTGTCCCTCTCTGCTATTATAGTTTTTCAAAATGGCAGAACGACACGGAAGCCTCATTGAACTTACATGTAAATAAAGATAAGAAATTCTTCACTTATGAGGATAAGTGAGATCATTGGTAAATTTACATCAATGAGGACATGTTTATGAATAAAGACATTGATTTTAGCTAATAAAATACTTAAACAACTACACAGTGTACCTTTAAGGGATGTAGAATATGGCCATGCAGAATAAGGTATTAAAGGGGCTATATGCTTTTTTCTGAAATTTAAACTCGCGACTGACACCTGTGGCCAAAAAAACGGAACTGCTCTTCCTTTCTGCTCGCTCTCGTACGTGCACACTTCACAAGTCATCCGCTGCAAAGAAGTCAACATTATGTTTACAGAGGTAAGAACAGTCAAATACATATATTGTTTGAGAAACTAAGTTTGTTTGCTGACTAGCGGTGGTGGCAGAGTGATCTGAAACGTTTAACATGAACGCGCTTGACGTCACATCCGGTGACAGCGCGCGAAAAAATCCGACCCGACAGAAAATAGGAAAAATAGGATACAGGCTTATAGGTGCACCCACTGTGAGCTGACAAGGTGTCAGTATGCTCATCAGGAGATGTTTGAGTCATACATGGTCAAATAAAAAGGCAATTGTTACGTTTATTTTGGGGAAACAGTTGCATATAGCCCCTTTAATAAAAGTAGTAATAAACAGCCAATATCCTATAATATGCATGCTAATAAGCAACTAGTTAACAGTGAGAATTGGACCCTAAACTAAAGTGTTTTAAAATGTAAAATTTTAACTGACTGCAGGTTTAGATCATTATTGAGATGCTTGTCGTAACGTTGAAGTCAGAGAGATAACAGGAGAGAGAGAGAGAGAGAGAGAGAGAGAGAGAGAGAGAGAGAGAGAGAGAGAGAGAGAGCAGCTGTTGTCTGTCCCGCCTCTGGGGGGTCTCTCACCAATCAGCACAACTCACCACGAATCAATTATCACCAGAGGAAGGGGGCGGAAAACACCGTTGTCCTGTTTACGGCATAAACATCACACACACACACACACACACACACACAACATTAACTGTGTTCAACAGCAAGACTTTATAAGAATGTTTAAGGGGGTCTATTAAGTTTACTAAAGTAATACATCATTAGGTTGATAAAAAAAAACCTCATATACCTTAAGTATTAAAGTGTTTGCATCATCCTGCAGTGTGTGTGCTCCAGAGTGAACATAAAAATCA
>NC_137135.1:34194338-34214338 GCF_949319135.1 Squalius cephalus
TTTATGCATATATGCACATTCAAATTTATCATCAATGACACCAAATTCCATGTATTTTAATGCATTTCGGATGCAAATGGGCCTAAACTACAAAATTTAGTTCATAAACAATCCAATTCAGGCTGTAAAATTATCTAAGGAAAGAAATAAAAACCTTTTTCGGGCTCATCACATGATTCAAGGATTTCCAGTTTTTACAAGCTCGAATCTATCAGAAACATCAGTCATGTCTGTCTCAACAGCTGTGCGCAGACATATTAATACATTTTAAAAAGCCCTCTGGTGTTTCAATCAACTGTCTGATCCATGCATCATAATTTCGCCCTAATACAAATCTGAATGCTGGAAATAAATCCATATTTGGAAACGTTCATTTCAGAGAAACAATGAAATCTGTGGGAGATGAATATATCGGATGGTTATAGAGATTTACACAGCCTGAGGACGAGTCCTGTGCGAGGATATGCAGTCGTCCCGCCCTCTAAAATTACTGTGATGGGAAATTTGGGATTGTTATTTGTGTGTATTTATTTACCTATGCAGGCTATACTGTCCCTGAATTTACTGTCAAACTGACTTGTTTTGCACAGGAATTAAGCTTATTGTTTTACTTTATCATCATGTGGGAAAAACTTTCAATGTGTGTCCAACATCCCCATGGCTTTTGGAGTTTGGAGAATGCATAAATACAGCAACCCCAAAAGTACCTGAAAAAAAAGTATAAAAATGATTGATATCATTGCATTAGATGACATATCAAAGCTGCATTTAGTTTAAAGGTGTAACTTTTAGTGGCCCTCTAGTGGTTAAAAAACGAAACCGCATGCATTTTGCAGAACAACATTGTTTTGGTTGTGCTTCAGCTTTGCGTGACTGTACAGAAGAATATGACCCTTTACATAAAAATAATGCTTTACAATGAACTCTGTTAGAATGTCAACCTTTCTCGCTCGTTGTGACAACTAACTTATGCCACTCCTACACCAAACACGCATCAAAGCAGCCGGTTTCATTCAAAATCGGGTCTCTATTAACTATCAGTTAATAATTATGCTATAGCGTACATATGAACAATATTAACTTAAAATTAGTATAGGTTACTATAGTGCATAATAAAACAAATCGAACGTTTCTTTCACTTGATAAATGTTAATTAATTAATTATATTATTAAGATTATAATATATGGGAAGTGCAAATGCGTGTATAAACTAAACTATCAGGCTAATCAGGTATCTGTATGCTAGTACACAAGCTAACTAATACAGACATTAATGGTCATCATAACATAGTTCAAACAGCATTTATCATAACATGACTTTGTAGGAATTGTAATCAGGCGCTAAGAGACTGTCTTTTTTGAGAAACCCGATTTTGAGGAGGACCTGATTTGTCACCACATGGAGCAACTTTTCTCTATTTACGGATATAAGGAGACATGCACGGGTGAGTTACAAACTTTCCCGCGAAAACCGTCCTGTCAGGTCTAAAATATAAACACTTATAATAGGCTAGAATCAGGGTAAGACAAAAACACACATTTTAGAAGAAGTATTGGTGATGTATTGACTATTTAAATTTAGTTAATTTTGAACAAAAAAAGTTACATAGCGTACCTTTAAAAGAAAGATGCACAGCAAAATAGTGTTGAAATTCCCAATAATCATCGCAACATGATGTGTGTGAACTTGTAAAGAACTGACATATCATCAGGCAGTTTTAAGAGTCCTGAAACTGTGAGAGCACGTGCTTAACTCAAACCAGGGCTTTTAAAGTCCCTCCTCGTTAACTTAGCTAATGTTGCACTACTGCATCATATCAAAGCATTCAATGTGACTTCTAATCGATGCTTTAGTCTCAGTGTGAGAGGAAACAGATGTTCAACAACACCAGCGAATTCACGGGCTATTACTTTACATTTAATAGGCTTTATTTAATATTTAATGGGGTGACAGAGGATGGGAATTATTAACGGGCCAAATGTCATTTGCGGTGTCAATTTGGCTTCAGGGCTGATGTGAGGATTTTCTCTCCTTTGGAGTTTTTCCAGTGTGGCCTTTAAACTCGTGTGATGTTCATATTGCCTCAGTCTGTCTGCGGTGCTTCAGCACAGATCATAATAAAAACATAGTAGTGTTTTTAAATGCTCTATTACTTACCGGCGTCAATTCATATTCCTGCACCACTGCTTCTCTCAAAGTCTCTTATTTATTATTGAAAAGCACATACGACCCTTATATCACTTAATTCTACTTTGCTGCTTTATATCTCTGTTTCTCTGTGTTCTTCAGATGCGCGCGCGTGACAGGTCTCGCTCTGTGCTGAAGCTGGGAAATTGATAACGCGCCGGAGACGCGCAATAAAAACGACGCCCGCGGGCGCGACACCCGGATCCCCTATTATGCAAATACGGGGTAATTTTAAAGACAAATCGTTGGCTTTTATTCCCTTATATTTCTGTTTTATACGTCTCGGTTTCTCCGGAGAATAAAGCATTTAATGTGTCGAGCCCAATGATGGATCTGACCTTCAATCATTCCAGCGAAAGGATGGGGCTTTATTTGAAGAGAGGAAAACAAAACGCAACGATATTACTAAACTTTTACGCACACAAATTGTGAAAAATATCGGCAATGAAAATCTGAAAGTTAAGTTGAGGGCAGAATTAATAGCAGATCAAATGTCCAGTTATACAAAAATACATAAAATGCAAATCGTAAAATGACATTTTGATATTGGCATCATATTTGTCTAGGTAAATGTCTAGGTGTCCGACTATATACAAAAAAGAAAGAAAAAATCTCAACAATTAAGTATTTAAAATGTTCTTAAAATGAGCAGTAGCCTTTTTTTGTTGTTGTTTAACCAATATTGGTTTACAAAAAAGTATTCATATCAGAAAACCCATTGTCCTCTGAATCAAAGTCAATGTTGCGAAACAAAAAAACAAAACAAAAAGTTTTTCAGAAATTGATGAATCTAACATGAATAAAAATATAAGAACATGGCACGTGTTTTAAATTATATTTAAGATTTCACATTTGTATTACCCCATACATCCTGTTGTTGACTGATATAGGCTAATATAATTTTTGTATTTGGACATAGGCTAATTTCACATTTTTGGCAATTTAAAATAATTTCATAAATAGATCAGCACCGATTAAGAATAGTATTAACAGTAAAACAACAAGTAAATGTTATCTATAATAATAATAATAAAAAACGACATTTACTATGAGAGGGAGTTAATTACATTGTTGGAGCAATTAGAAAAACAGTATCCTTCCTCAATCAATCGAGAGAGAGAGAGAGAGAGAGAGAGAGAGAGAGAGAGAGAGAGAGAGAGAGAGAGGTCCATTAGATGGTCCGAATTACAGTCACCAAAAACAATTATATGTGGGTGCATGGCCACAGATACGTAGCGAATAATTGCTCGATAAATGTTTGACAAAAAGGAAACTGAAAGAGAAGCAAATGTCACATAATTATATGTTATTATCACGCGTCTAACAGTAAACAGGCCAAATTTGTCGCCGCGTGCACATATGGCACGGAAACGCGCCAGAAGCACGTTAAGGGGAGTCAAGCGTTTCTGCCAGAAATGTCTGAATACATTCATGGGGTGGTTTTTAAAAAATCATTCATGTGTCAACGATAAACTAACAGCCGTCAAAAGCTCAGTGGCGGTGTCACATTTTTAGACACCGTGTCCATTTCACTGAAAACTGACACACTAATAATCTGCAAGAGCAAATTACGCGCATTCATATTTTGCTGCTGCTACACCTCAGGTCACAAACTCCATACTTGTTGATTTTGAGGGGTTATTAATGATAAGGCTGATTTTACTGAACAAATAAACTTGATGCTATACTTTAAATCTATTAAACATTATTTGCACGTGCCTAAAGCGACTGAAGTGAATTAGGGCCTAGCCGGTGTCAAATGCAACAGAGGTTCACATAACCTTTATGAACACAATACAAGCATAAACGGATGTCAGTTTAAAAGAGATGTTGATAGGAGCGCACAATTTATGACATCTAAATTGGATTGCGTTTTTTTTTTTTTTTTAAATCTCCTCCGAAATGGGCTACAAATCCATCCATGCATTCATCAATGCATTAAAATAATTACCGAGCAAAACATTCACACTGAATTTAGAAAAGAAATCACCAATAAAAAAGAAAGTAAGTCTTAGTAATTTGTTCTCGATGGTTAAAGAGCCAGTGCAGAGGGTTCCGGGGCCGATTATGTCCATTTCACCTGCTTCTAAACTGCATTACTGACTCAATCTTCACGGCTCTTTCATTGCGCGTGTCCTGCCCACAGCCTGCCCACGGCAAACACTCCATTTCCACGAATGTGGCCATCAATTTAAAAGGCTTTGCGCGCTCACGCACACACACAAACGACAGAGCGCAGCCAGTGCGCGCGCCGGTCCGGCACAGAACTTCGCATATTTGATGGATATTGTTTGGGTGACATTTAGGTAATAAAATCTAATTGGTCTGTTGCGAAATAGTTTTACTTGAATGAAATTACGCGCAACTGAGAGCATTTGGCTGCACGTGCAGGGGGTTCAAACATTAATCAACGCATGGCACAAATCAATGCTACATCCGAGCAGCGGGACTGTGTTCAGTGATGACGAACTCCGAGCTCGTGTTTAACAGAGACATTCTCTGATTTCCGCCGAGCGATCGATCGATAACGCAATGAATCCTTCACGTTTACCCCTTCTGTAGAAAAACACTCACTTTTAACTGACAGGACAAGAGATTGCAAGATTTTGCAATTATTTGCAATGTTTTCATTAACAGAATATAATATTGGTTGTTTTGCGAATCCTCAAATGTATGTTTAGATTATTTTATTTTTAAAACTGCAAAATTAAACCTGAACTTAACATTAACCTAAAGCTATTCTTTGCAAGCACTGTTATTTCCTTCTGAAAATACAAATCTAGTTGATTCATTTTGATTGCATCACTGCAAAGTAAATTCAAAGTTTGTGCGTAAAAATGTCCTAATGCAATTCCACATAATGAGAGACCTCTGTAAATAAATTAGCAGCAACATCTTTCAGCCTCAATAAATGCGCATTTCAGAAATTGGTGTGATGACATTATTGAATAGCATAATGAGGCTCTAGTTCACTTTTTTTTCTTCGCGTTCCTAAATGTCAACCAATAGACAGAGATAATGACGGCTCGGTCCAGTCGACCAATGAAAACTTGAGCTGAAGAGTTTGGCACGCGCGGCGGAGCGGAAACTCGACAGTTTGACGCGCGGCGCATCGGTGGCGAGACCTGTCAGAGTTCAAACGAGGAATTAGAGAAACGAGGACCGTCATCTGAGACCATGGACAAGACTAAAACTAAATTAAAATTATTTTCGCCGCACCTAACGTGATTTCGTTCGTTTTAATCCGCCACAATCTGCTGCGCAACTGGGAATTATGGAGCGCGCGGAGCTCAACGAGCCAAAGCCGCCATCCAAAGCTAACCAGGAACCCATCCGATTCGGGATCGATCAGATTCTGGGCTCTCTGGACCCGGAGAGCAGCCGTGGAAACACTGTGGATAACAGCCGCTTGGGAAGCCCAACCAGGGCGAGCGTTGCGCCTCATGTCTCCATACCCGTCTCTCTCTCCGGAGTCCCGGGCTCTCTGGAGGACTGCGGGCGGGTGTACGGGGTGAGCGGCTCTCTTGTGCCCAGTGGAGTGATTCGGGTCCCGGCACACAGACCTCTGGCCGCCGCGGTGCCGCCGGCGATGTTGAGCGCGGCCCCGGCGCTGTGTTTCCCCTGGATGGACAATAACCGCAGGTTCCCTAAAGACAGACTGCCAGGTAAAAGACACACATCTCTGAGTCTGAGGATGCTGGGATTGATCCACACGCTTCACTGATCTCTCTGGCTGCTGGACCTGCGCAGTTGGTTTCAGGAAAATATTTCAGGAAAAAAGATTTCCCCTCCAAAATTACAAAAAGCTTTTCAATATAAATCACCCTGAAAAATATATGACCTTGATTACAATAATAACCACACTGTTTTTGTCATTTTTAATAATTATATCAACTGGTAGGCCACACATTAAATCAAATTTCAATTAAAACGATAATTAAAATAAATATGCATACAATTATTTACATGCTTTAAAATGCAAATTAATTTATTTTCTTAAAGAGCAATAAAAAAATATTCAAATTCATAACGCAAAAATTGGTTTGATTGGTTGCTGTAATGTGTTTATTGTTAATCCAGAATATTAATTGATTAGGCCCAAACGTGTATTTAGGCTGTGTCAACATTTCTTCAATTAAGTTAATAAACGAAAGCAGTTATAGTTCAAATATTTAAGGTCAAATACACACTTAAAAAACATTAAGTTTGAACTAAGTTTGATATCAGAGCACAACGGGGATAAAGGCTATTTGACGGAAAACGTTGTTTCTGGGCCCGAATAATATAAATAATAATAATAATAATAATATATATAGGTGCAATAGTGCACTTTTGAGATGCACGATGTTTTGAGCCATTTAATACACATGAAGTAAACAATACGCACTTCAGAAATAGCTGCACCATTTTGTGTTTATGAACTATTGATTTAATCATTTTTAATAACCTTGAAAATGATAAACAGGTGTTTTGTTTCAAACATACGCAATAAGTTTCAGGGATTCCACGTTTCAATTTATTTTTACAAAATTACTAGTCAATGCACGTGATGACCTCCATGATCTGGACCATATTGTGGTGCTCGTGCATGTCTACAAACCGCTGTTTTGGGAAGGGAAATGTATCATCAAAGGTGCACACAAATCATCTTTCTCATTATTGATTCGTTAACTATAGGTTTTGTATGTATAACGAACAAATAGTCTACAGAGTCAACCAGATAATTTCAGAGAGCATTGGTTTTAATAATCACCTACAATAATAATTGCATGATCAGAGTTTGTTTTCAGCAGAATCTAAAGGAAAATAACATGATAAATAAATGACACTTTTCCCGCAGCTCTCATTCCGTTCACCGTGACCCGGCGGATCGGTCACCCGTATCAGAACCGAACTCCCCCGAAGCGGAAAAAGCCGCGCACGTCGTTCTCGCGCGTGCAGATCTGCGAGCTGGAGAAGCGCTTCCACAGGCAGAAGTACCTGGCGTCCGCGGAGCGCGCGTGCCTCGCCAAGAGCCTGAAGATGACGGACGCGCAGGTCAAGACCTGGTTCCAGAACCGCAGGACCAAGTGGAGGTGAGACTGGAGGAGTGCAGAACCACACACAGCACGCATCATTGCTTTAGTTGTTGGATCCTTGCTGGGAAATGTAGAAGTCCACCATGTACAAACATTTAGACCCATTTAGAATTAAGATGTTACACCTTTTTCATTTAATATAGTTTAAATTTCAATTATTTGTATTAGTATTCAATTATGATTAAACATAGCCATCCTTAAGAATAATTCATTGAAATATTAAAGGGAAATTCAGCGTTTTTTTTTTTTTTTTTGTGCTCCTCGGTCACTTTTGAGGCACGTGCCATGTGAACAATAAAACAAATCATGGACTTGATTCGAAAGTTAAATAGAAATGCCGTTAGCACTTTATGGTAACACTTTATTTGACAGTGTCCTTGTTACATGTACCAGTAAAATATGCATAATTACATGCAACTAAACCCTAATCCTAACCAATTGGTCAATCTTCAAATCAGACAGGATGCAGAGGAGAAAAAAGCGCATAGAAATGGAGTTAATAATAAAAAAGGACCATAAATATTGCATAAATATTACTTAGTACCCTAAAAGTCAAATTTAAAAAATATATATGCTTACACTTTATTTTAAGGTGTCCTAGTTATACATTTAAGTACTGAGCAATAATAATGAACTACATGTACTTACTATAGGGTTAGGGTTTGGTTTAGGGTTAGGGTTAGTTGCATGTAATTATGCATAATTTATAGTAATTACTACATGTGTTAGCAAAAATATTATTGAACAAAATTATATTACATTGATTTTACTGGGGTGGAAAAAATGACACTCTGACCCTAAAAAGTCTAACTGTTACATCACATTAAATTCCTATGGAATTGTATCCATTGTTTTAATGATTTGGATTTATATATATTTTGCATCTTCAAAATGTCTAGAAGGCAAACAGCCGAGGAAAGAGAGGCGGGACGTCAGCAAGCCAATCGGATGCTGCTTCAGCTTCAGGCCGACGCCCTCCAGAAGTCCATGAGCGAATCGGTGTCTTCGGATCCTCTGTGTGTTCATAACTCCTCCCTCTACGCCCTCCAGAACCTGCAGCCTTGGGCCCAAGAGAGAGCTGGGAAAACCACAACACTGGCTTAAAATCCCTCCGTGATCCCTCACGGTCCTGCACACTGAGAAGGGAAACATGATGAAACACTGCATCTGAAAAGCAATCAGGCTTTCTGACCGGCTATTTTATAAATCTCAAACCATCTGAGCTCATTGTGTGGGAAAGTGAACTAATGATATCTGTGTGTTTGTTACGGACACCGACCAAACGCTTTCCCATGAAGATCTTGCGTTGGGGAGGGAAAAAGGTGAAACATTCCCAGAAACTAACTGGCAATCATCCTGAATCACAGCTCTGTAAATATATGAACTGTTCAAATGATGTCTGTGAGAAAGTCTACAAGATATTGTACTGTACTGTAATTATTCTGTGCTATTATGGTGACGATGCATTGCCGGCATAATGTTAGTCGTTGTTGATGACGTGTTTTGACCCGGAAAAGCAATGGTGTGTAAATATAACACTGAACAATCAGCATTATGCATCGAAAATTTTATTGTTAAACAGTTTATACATCATTTCAACAAGAGGATATTTAAGCTTCCCGTCTCCTCAATCTGTCTGTCTGATTGAGCGTCTGTCTGTCTCTCTGTCACCCGTCTCATGGGAAAATAACCGGCTCTATTCAGCTTTATATAGACACTGCCGCTTCTAATCCCACTTTGCAGAGTATAAAATATACAATGAGTGTAATAAATCAAATATCATACTGTATATTTTAAACTCGTCACGCTGTACCGGCACAGTGATTGTTCAAAAACACATCATATGATCAAAGAAACGATCAGAAATGATAATAAAAAAAGCATTACTAAGGTTATCCGGGAGTCTGCCAGGAATGTTTGTGACCGTGATAAACACAGGTTTAACTTTCTACACTTTTTACCATGTTGGTTTCAGTTTCCTGGCACAAGCGGATTTGTTCACATTTTTAAGAGCTTTTCAACAACTAGGACTTTAAACTCAACATGAAATCTCATTTGACCATATTTACTTTCACTTTATATATATATATATATATATATATATATATATATATATATATATATATATATATATACACACACACACTTATGCATTTATATTTATATATAAATATTATATATATACAGCATTTATTTAAAATAGAAATCTTGTGTAACTATACACTACTGTTCCAAAGTCATTTCTTTTTCTTGCTTTTTCTTTTGAAAGAAATTAATTATTCTATTCAGCAAGAATGTGTTAAATTGATAAAAAAAAAGTGATAGTAAAGATTTATATTGTTAGAAAAGATTTCTTTTTTGAATAAATGTTGCTATTTTTTACTTTTTATTCATCAATGAATCCAGAAAAAGGTATCACAGGTTAAAAAAAAAAAATTAAGCCATTTCCAACATTGATAATAAATCATCAGAGTGATTTGTGAAGGATCATGTGACACTGAAGACTGGAGTAATGATGCTGAAAATTCAGCTTTCATCACAGGAATAAATTACACTTTAAAATATATTAAAATAGAAACCCATTTTTTAAAATTGTAATAATATTTAACAATAGTTTTCTTCGATCAAATAAATGTAGGCTTGCTGAGTATAAGAGACTTCTTTTAAAAACATTAAAAATAATAATGTTTCCAAACTTTTGACCGGTACTGTGTATATAATGCCTGCTTTAAATCGGGTCAAGTCAAGTCTCCTTCATTTATACAGCGCTTCTAACAGTGTAGACTGTTTCACAGCAGCTTTACAGTGATAATAGGAGATTACAGGAACAGAGATTGTTTTGGCTTTACAGCAGCTCTAGAATAAAGTTACTGTCCAGATAAAGTTAGCTTTATCCTCCCTACATGTTTTTAATATTCAGTTTCGCTCAGATATCCATCAGTTAGATTGCAAAGTAAAATGGATGTTGAATGCTGTTCATGTAGAGTTTAAACATCATGCTTGTCAGGACTAATCAAACACAGTTATATTCATTTTATTTCATTATTATTATTATTTTCTTGCTCTCTCTTCACAGTACGGTGGCATTATGGCTGTATAAAACAGTACTAAGTTTTGGCAATTCACAGCTTTCACGCAGTAAATAAAAAAAAAAGATATTTTTTTAAAATAAATAGAAGTGAAACACACACACACAAATATAGTGACTGCTAAAGTTTGCTACGGCACCTGTCAATCAAAATCTTCATTGCCATCTGCACAAAGCCAATTAGTCATATTTCACCCCAAAAATCAAAAATTTGCATATTTAAATAAATCACTGTATTTCATTAATGAGGATACTGGGGTGAAATGTGACCTGGTGACATGATGTCGTGAGATTCACCCACAATGATTCTGACGGACAAACAGACCAATCAGAAAGCAGATCTTCGAGTAGGCGGAGCTAAGCCGACAGAGACGGGTGCGAGTGATGAGACTACCAGAAATGATGGACATGAACACACATCAGATCAGACACGGGATGACACGATGCACGAGCGCAGGACACAACAACTGTCAAAAACACCGCCGTTAATGTCACAGACTGAGAACTTCTGCAGAACGCCAGTTAAACACTGGTCGCTTCACAAGAAAACCACTGAGACACTGGTTACACTACTGGATTAGAACATGTCTACCTAAATGACGGACACGATTCAGCACATCTTTTGGAGAAATATCATATCACAGGTCGAGTGTATCAGATGTTACATACCCCATAATCCACCTAGGACGACTGGTTAAAAAAGCTCGGATGCATCAAACATCAGTGACATATTTTCAAATCAAAATGGGTTTTACAGGACCTCTTGGAAACCCGCTGGGCCTTTGTGAACACGGCTTTGACACAATTACTCACATGCTCTTTTAACTACTTCCTTTTTTTTTTTTTGGTTATAGACATATAATTCTCACATCTGCAACAGAACGAGGTCAAACACCAGGGTTTAAAAAAAAAGGACCTGTCGGTCTTCCGGCACGTGAAGCATTGAGCCGTTGTCTGACATCTGTCAAACCTCCAGAATTACCATGTTGATGGGGTAAAAGTTATTTCTCTTTTGTTTTGTTTTTTTAACAGAAAACTGGTCAGATTCAAGAGTTCATTGGTTTCTTTCTCTGACTAATTTCCCTTTTTCCGCCCTTCATCCTCCTCTTCCTCTGGCTCTATATCACATTCTCAAAGAGCTGCAATGATCGCATGATGTTTTCATCCTGAAGAGACAAAATATGAACAGAAGAAAGAGAAAGAAAACAATTTCATGAGAGACGGCGAAAGAAATACGAGGAAGAGACAGAGAGGGAGGAACACAAACTAATTGCAAAAGGCAAAAGAAGAGAAAGTCTGTGTAATCTAGTGAATCAGACAAGAAGCGGCGCTCTGAATGACATGTAAAACAGCCAATCAGAGTTCAGTGTGTTTCTGATGAAGTGTGACGCCATAAAACAACTGGTGGAGCTGTGATGGAACGAATGAAAAGTAGCAAAATAATCCAAAAATGTAAAACTAAGAATTCATTTTGGAAAGATAAAAAATGTGTCTGGTGAAAACACATAAAAGCACATAAAAGAGCATCTTCACCACTTTGACAAAAACTCGAGTTAGTCAGGAGCGGCATATTCAACAACAGTATTGAAAAAAGATTTCATAAATTTAAATAGGGCTGGATGGTACGAATGGACTATTTATTTAGAATTTTTATTTTATTAATAATTATTTTAACATTTATATATTGTTATTCTTATTTAAAAATAAGATATATTTATTGTATGCAAGTAAATTAATTAACTAATACAAAAAAATATTTAAGATAATAATAATAATAATAATATAAAAAAAATTAAAAAGAAGAAAAAGAAGGGAAAAAAGGAAATAAAAAAAAAAAAAAAAAAGGGAATAATAAAAATTTATAAAAATGTTAATTAATTAAATAAATAAATATAAAAATAAGTAATAAAATCAATCAATCAATAAATACATAGATACATTTATTTGCATGACTTTCAGTGGCCTGGACTGAAATGAAATAATTGACAAAGCAACATAAAAACAAATGATTCATGATGAAGCAACATGGAATAATGTCCCAAATAAGCAAAAGGAAGAGTCTGTTATTTGTTCTTACTCACAACATGTAGAGGATTTTTTTTATTTTATTTTGTTGCTTCTTTACTATAGAATTGAACTGCTGTTTAATCAATGCGTCAGTACTCGCTCTCTGACACTAGAGGACCCTGCTTACATTCAAGAGAGAGAGAAAGTGACAAGCTATGACTGGAACAGAATACCTGTGTACTGCTTACTGCACAGTATATTCTGGATTCTTTTAAAGAAATGTATAGTATGCAACTAAAGAAATGCTACACAATTTCATAGTTCTGTTTAATTCAGCGAGTGGCATCCAATGATAATCTTAGAAATAAATGTTAATTTTCCTTTTTTTAAAGACATTTAAAATGTCTTCACTTTCAATAGTCTGATCTAATAACGAGTGAAGAAAAAGATGTTAAAAAACAACAGCTGGAAGGAGTGCTTTGCATTGTGGGATACAGTATTCAATGCACTGTGCTCTGCTTGTATACTGCACATGTTTTTGCAAATGGACTAGTCATTCGGTTATTCTATGCATACTAATTTTGTATGCTGTTGAGAACAGGTACCTCTTGACAGGAGAGAATAAACTCATCAAGAGTGACGACTCCATCTCTGTTCTTGTCCATTTTCTGCAAGGAGAGAGAGAGAGAGAGAGAGAGAGAGAGAGAGAGAGAGAGAGATTAAGCGTGTGTGAATTACCAGAGTCTGTTCGTCTCAATTATTAGTGAAACTAAGTTTATCTGCTTCAAGAACAGTGCCATTATTTCCTCGCTAGAGAGAAATGTCATGTAGCTTTTGAGTTGCTAAACTATTTTTCTATTTACTATATATCTGTGTGAGTGTGAGTGTGTGTCCGTGCTGTATGTGTGTGCGTTTGAGTGGGAGAAAGAGAGTATGTTCTTTCTGTATATGATAAAATGTCATTTTGTGGCAAAAAAAAATGGAACTAATTTGTCGTTTTTGTCCTATTACTATATGTATTTGATTGGTCAGTGTCGTTGTGAGTTTTGGTTCTTCTGCTGTTGTCGGTTGTAAAGACCTTTGAAGTAACAGAAATCATTTGGCGGAGTGATATGAAACTATAATGCTGTCAAAACCTGCTGGAACTACTTTAGCCGTGAGTAGCCACTGTAGAACGTTCATCAACCAATCAGATTCAAGCATTCAGCAGCCCTGTAGTATGTGATGATGTCTAAGGTGCACTATCAGAGTCTGACCTGAAAGAAAGCATCCACGTGCTGTCTGGTGGTGTCGGTCTTCATTGCAGGATACGTGAAGCGGCCCATCATGTCATATATGGCTTTCACTATATCGGTCATCTCCTAGAAACAAAAAACAAATCCATTTATTATTCTAAAAACATGTTGCCTACATAATTCCCAATGTGTTATTTAAATGATTGTACTATTGTGCTAAAATGTGGAAAATAGTCATTATAAAGAATGAACAGATGTGTCCAAACTCTTGACTACGGTATTTTAGGTTAAAAAAGGGTCAAAGTTGCACTCTTGAGAGAAAAAAAAAAAAAAACACAGATGAGACTGTGATGGATTTTTAAATTAATAAAATAGTAAACTGTATATTAAACTAACCATGTTTCTAACATCTAACCTTATTTTTCTTTTTAGGCCTAACATGATAACACTTTGAAACACTATGTACTAAAACGTTCTGTCCTGAGTTTTTGAATGTTGTATGTTGTGTTGCCATGCCCCTTTGACTTTGAGTGTGTGTGTGTGTGTGTGTGTGTTTATAAATAACAAATAGGGGAAATGAAACTAGACAGATGACTAGATTACCTAGCAACAGAAGGGCTTGTCTAAAAAGAACCAATCAAATTGTGGGAAATTATGTAAAGTTTCATGTCATTTTGCCATACCCCTTATTCTATAAAAACTGTTGTATTCGTGTTAGCTGGTGGGATTCTCAATGGAATTTGTCTGAGATCCTCCAGCCTTGCTTCTTCTTGGGAGAGATTCCCTGCGAACTGCTCGGGAACTCTTCCGGCCATGATTAAAGCATTTAAAGGACATTTGCTGAAGTCTGTTTGTCCATTATTGCTGCGCAGCAAGTCAGATAGGGAGACAAGCTAAATATAGCGAAACACTAGAGACCTTACTACCAAGTGATAGTGTGGATCACATTAAGAACACTAGAGACCTTATTCCCAAGTGATAGTGTTCGATAGGGGGCGATACAGTACAATGTGGGCATGTCAAGCGATGCGAGAACTTCATGCAAATTAGAAGTGATTTTCGTGAGCGACAACCAATAGGAAAGAATACTTTCAGTGGAGCTCACGTCACCAGGCAAGACAGAAGAGTTCGAGGACTATTTCACTGTTTTATATGATTTGACTGTAACCACATACATGGATATAATAAAATGATGCATGGAAAAGAAACTGTCGACAGTCTCAGTGAGTTTAATTCACATATTTATAGTTCGAGTATTGTAGTTTTATGATGCAAGTTTAGCACTGCTGCAGTTCATTTTACAGTTTCCCCTGCATTATGTTGACTATTAGGGACAAGAAAATTGATTATTTGTCAAATTCGAATGACGTTTTAGTAATTTATGACAGTATGAGTTCATTTGTTGATTGATCGATCTTTAATCTAGTAGGCTAAATGATTTAATCCACTGAACACTGCTGTGGTGATATAAAAACACTCTCCCAACAGCATACTGTTTCTTTTGAGCCTAATTCCTAGTCAAATTAAAATGATATAGTTGTATATCACTTGTGATGGTATTCTGTATAGATATGGTCAGACGTGCAGCGTCTACCAATAACATTAGTGCGACAGCACTACGAACTCCCACAAGCGACTTCACAGTATAGAGACTAGCGACATACAGCGATGAAGTCGCTGGCGGTGTGAACGGGGCTTAGGCGTCAACTCGCGCGTTCAGAGCTAACTCAACTGAGTATAATATTTTCTGGTGTCAAGGACACCAGGTGCAACCTAAATCAGGTGCGCAAGGGAAAAATCTACCACAAGTCCCATTTTATTATGACATTCTGAAATGCACAAAATAATATTTACATAAAACACTGAAAACATGCATTTTAGTTTTTTTCACTCAACAACAAATCCTTTAAATTTAACCCTACAAAAGCCTTCTGTATCATATTTGATACGCCAATTTTGTAAGGCCTCTGAATGATCAACATGATCAAAACTGAAAGACCTGTCGCACACAATCTACTCCAGTCCTTCAGTCGTCTGAATGATAGTTTAAACAACTTCAGCAAGTAAAAGTCTTTTAGTATAATTGTACAAACGTCCTCCTTCAGATCGTGCTTCATGTGTCTATTTGCTGTGAAATCTTTACTGATTTTTATAAAGTAAACATAAAAATAACCTTCTATTGTTAGTGATATTTCAAGATGAACACTTACTGTAGGTTTACTTAATTATCCATTCGTCATTTTTAGAAAAATCATGTCAAAATGTGAGTATTAAATATGAACATCAGGATTATTTGTTCATCTCTCAATCATCATTGTATTGCATTGCATTATATGTTTTTAAAACGACAGAGCTTTGATCATAAAACTAAGCATTTGAATATCATCTTACTAAGACATATTTTTGTCAGATATAGAGCGGCGACTGATATTTATATGCATTTTATATATCTAGTCTTTTATATTTTCATAAAGATCTCATTGATTTACATTACAAGCATCAGAATTTCATCTTACTTTTTGTCCATATAAATATTAGCATAAACAATTATCGACATCAAGCTTAAATTAATCAAAACTGAAACTACCAGCTTGTGGGAAATGCACTATAGAAATATAGTTTGCTTTGAGCATGTTTTGTGTGACGGACGTTACTTGCATTAGATACTGTTGCTATGTAAATAATATAATATAAATATAATATAAACACACCTCTTTATTAATGTAACCATCTTTGTTAATGTCGTACAGGTTGAAGGTCCACTGTAACTTCTCTGTTGTTGTTCCTCTCAACAAGATAGATAGAGCCGTTACAAAGTCCTGACAGAGAGAAAGAGAAACAATGGGCGAAGAGGAGGGATTTCTCATTAACAACACAAATGAAAACACCGTGCTGACACAGAAATGAAAATAACAATAGAAGAAACGAAGTTGGTGAAGAACCTGAATGAATAGAGAGAAATTTCACCTCAAATTTGATTGATCCGCTTTGGGAAGAGTCGAAGGCGTTGAACAGGTAATGTGCGTACGTGCTGGCATCTGCAGAGAGAATACACACACAGAGAGAGAGAGAGAGAGAGAGAGAGAGAGAGAGAGAGAGAGAGAGAGAGAGAGAGAGAGAGAGAGAGAGATTAAGACTTTTCTGAGACCTATATGGGGTCTACCGCATTTTGTTAGGACAATGTCTATATAGTAATATATTAACAGTAAAATGACTGATTTAAACAGCATTACAGTTTAACAACTAAGTTTTATATAATAATACAGTAAACCTCACATTTCAGCCTTTAAACCATAAAAGAAAAGGGATGAGTCAACATTATAAACAATTATACTGTGTATATTCGTGTTTTCCGTCCCCAAATTTATGACCTCTTGAAATTATAATGAACTTACATGTATTGTATATTATTGAAGACTTTTTGGCCCTATTTACACCTAGTATTAATAAGATGCCTTTTGGTCGATCGGATCTCAAGTGGACGACGCTAAATACAGGTGTAAACGGGGTCTAAAACGTTTTGAGCTTGTCCACTTCCAGAGGTCATTGAAAACGCATTCGACTGGATTGTTTTCGTAGTGTAAACGCTCATGTGATCGAATGTGTTCAAACAGACACAAAACACCTTCTGCTCTCCGTCTACTGACCTGATGCTTAAACATTATGGGAAACGCTCTAGCCAGACGTGATTTATACTTCAACTGGAGACCAAAGTTTGGTTTGAAGAGGAAAAACACACCAAGCACAATGTTCTCTCACCATTCCTGATTTCTAACACACACTCACAGCGTTCGGCTGGTGTTGCGTCTGTCAGAGAAGAAACTAAACTTGCATTTTGGTGAGACTTACGCTTTAAATTGAATAAAAATGTACATGAGACACATGAGTATGTTTTTTTTATGGTAAGCTAAGGAAATGTATCTATACCAGGGTTATTATCGTGGACTAAAACGGTAATGCAACAAGGTTCCATTTGTTAACATTAAGTAATTTACATTAGTTAACATGAACTAATATAGTTATTCATTCAAAAACGTGGATTCATTCAGTAACAAAACATCAGAGACATGCAATGACTCGTTGGTGGATGCGTTTGGAATAATTTTCATTGGTGAAACAGAGCAAAAACAGACAGTAACAGTATTCTGCATCTAAAATGTAAGTCACGTAATATTAACTTCTTGTTTGTTGAACTGTTGTATAAAATCAGGATTTGCAATCGTGCTGATATTCAGGAAAACGGCACTCTTGCTCGTGTGACATTGCTTAACTAGCTAAATCCTTTATAAATACTAAACACCAGACCTCACACAGACACATTTTTTGCCCTGTATATTAAATTTGTGGGGATTTATATTCATTTTGGTGGCATTTTTGCCTGAGGCCCCATTCATTATATTCATATCCCATTAAAAGAAATGGATAGATGAACTGCACACACACACTGACCCCCGTGAGGAAAGAACTGCGAGTAGATCTGTTTGAACGTCTCCTCGTTGACCACGCCACTGGGACATTCCTGAGAAACAAAGGGAAAAAATGTGTGTAAATGTGATTGTCACAGCAGTCCATCAGGAAAACACGTGTACATGTGTGTGTGTGTGAGCTTGCATACGTTTTTAAAGCCTCTGTACAGCACTTGCAGCTCTTTCCTGTTGAAGTTTGATTGGGCCTCCAGCAGGTCCAACGCCTCTGGACGATGACACACCACAGACAGCTCCAGATCATCACACACCCTATCTACACACACACACACACACAGGTTAAAACATGTACAATAAAACATGTGCAATCCATTGGATTTCCTTGGTATATGATGCATTTAACAGCATATAAAAATAAAATAAAAAAGAATTGAAATTAATTACATGGTAAAAAAAATGATCAGATGCAGATTAAATTACATTTTAAAATAATAATAATAATAATATGCTCTTTTACATAAAATCATGTTAATAAAATGCAAAAACCTAAGAAAAATACCATGTAAAAAAAAAAATTTAATTACTTATAAAATAATATATTTACAGATCCATGAAATATACAAATAAACATACAAAAATAGACAAACATCCAAGAATTCATCTATTTCACCTTTGCACCATTTTGATTGACATACATTATCAATCATAAGTTTGTGGTCAGTAAGATCTTCTTTTTTTCAAAGTATTTAATACTAGCATTGAGCAAGTATGCATTAAATTGATCAAAAGTTACAGTAAAGACATTAATAATGTTACAAAGGATTTATATTTTTAAACAGATTTATAAACAGCACAACTGTTTTCAACATTGCTAATAATCATAAATGTTTCTTGAGCATCAAAATGATTTCTGAAGGATCATGTGACACTGAAGACTGGAGTAATGATGCTGAAAATCCAGCTTTGATCACAGGAATAAATTACACTTTACTATATATTCTATATTATATTCTACTATATAGAAAACGGCTATTTTAAATTGTAATAATATATTGATATACAATATTAATGTTTTTACTGTAATTGTTGATCAAATATGCAGCCTTGGTGGGCAGAAGAGACTTATTTTATTTAACAACATTGGAAAATCTTACAGACACCAATCTTTTGAATGCTAGTGTTGATCTAAAGGATTGTCTGAGATGAGATGCACTGATAACACACAGTGAGAGATCTCGTCCTGCATCTGAAGCACCGAATCATTTGGTTTCAGAGACGTACAAGTACAGAGGAACTCCCATGTGTGTTAAAGATGACGACACCGCAGTAAAACACACGTTTGACATTCACAGCATTCGAAACGGATCACTTCCTTTTCATCTATTTACAACTTATTTCAGCTAGTTGCCAAGACAACATTTCTCATATTAATTTAGCTAAACTTGATGTATTAAAATAATTTATAAAAACTTATAAAATTTATAAAAACTAAACAGACATAAAAAAAGACAAAAATTATGAAAACAAACAACAAAACTTTTACTAAAATTAAAACAGAAAATATAAAAATGAAAACTAATTCAAAATATTAATAAAAAATCTCAATGTTAGTAAAATAAGACTGATTCTGTATATAAACGACTGAACCGCAAGAGTCACAACAATCAAAGCTCAACTGAACCAAAGTGAGAAAAACAAACAGACATACAGTTTGAAATATGAATATGATCTTTTTGGCATGTTGAACATCATACATAAGGACGGACTCAGGGTGTGTGTGTGTCCTGGTAAACCCAAAGGACAAAAATCCAAAATCCTTGTCCTTGTGTGGACATTTTTTGGTCCCCATAAGGAAACACGCTTATTAATCATACAGAATGAGTTTTTTTTGAAAATGTAAAATTGCAGAAAGTTGTGTGTGATGGGCAGGTTTAGGGGTAGAGTTAGTGTGTGTGTGTGTGTGTGTGTGTGTGTGTGTGT
>NC_137135.1:34219338-34236838 GCF_949319135.1 Squalius cephalus
ATACCCAATAATGCATTGTGAGAGTTGTGCGTCACATTAAAGGGTTAGTTCAGCCAAAAATGAAGATTCTGTCAGTAATTACTCATGTTGTTCAACCCCGTCAGACTTTCGTTCATCTTCAGAACACAAATTAAGATATTTCTGATGAAATCTGAGAGCTGTCTCACTCCTCCATAGGCTTCTAGGTAATCGAGATCTGCCATCCCAGAAAAGTTAGTAAAGACATCGTTAAAATAGTCCAAGTGACTACAGTGGCTCAACCTCAAGTTTATCAAGTGACGAGAATACTTTTTGTGTGCAAAACAAACACAAAAATAACGACTTTATTCAACTCTTCATTTTCTTCTGTTTCTCTGAGTGAGTTGACGTAGTGTAACAGCGCAGCGCTTCTGGGTTGTACGTCAGAACGGAGGCTCGCTATTGGCCAGCATCACACGCATCACATGACCAGCGTCGGCCAATAGTGAGCCTCCGTTCTGACGTACAACCCAGAAGCGCTGCGCTGTTACACTACGTCAACAGCTGAGGAGAATGACATGGAAGAGAAGAGATAGTTGAATAAAGTCGTTATTTTTGTGTTTGTTTTGCGCACAAAAAGTATTCTCGTCGCTTGATAAACTTAAGGTTGAGCCACTGTAGTCACTTGGACTATTTTAACGATGTCTTTACTAACTTTTCTGGGATGGCAGATCTCGATTACCTAGAAGCCTATGGAGGAGTGAGACAGCTCTCAGATTTCATCAGAAATATCTTTATTTGTGTTCTGAAGATGAACGAAAGTCTGACGGGGTTGGAACAACATGAGGGAGAGTAATTACTGACAGAATTTTAATTTTTGGGTGAACTAACCCTTTAATTCCCGCGTCTCACAGCTGAATCATCCATTCATCCATTTTCCCGGTGTCCAAAATCGCCCCCTACACCCTCATTCACTATGATTAAGGAGTGCATAAAAAACGAGTGTGTGAATTCAGACACTGAGTGAGCCGGAAGTAATGCCGCTTTTGCCTCGTTTGTGCTGTTTAATAATCATTGAGTAGTAATGAAAAGATTTATCTTGAACCCTGTCATGGAAACTATGTATAAACCTTGATTAAACAATTCAATAATCAATTAAAAAGGTATTTACACCTGTATGATATTACGCTGTAGCCACATTGGACCAGCGGTTTGGATCTCTTACAAGCAATGTAAATATTATATTCACTTAGTATAAACTGCGTGTACATATACATATTTATTAGGGGTGTAACAATATATCGTGTCACAATATTTCGCAATACAAAAATGCATCAATATGTATCGTGGATAGTGACAATATATATTGTGTATAATTCAACCAAAATAAAAATTACTGTGTTTTCAGAGTTTTAGTGTCAGTACTACATTAAATTACTAAATGTTGAATATAATGTGTAATAATGCAATGGGGGGATATTTGTGGGTCCTGATAATGCCAAATGTCTGATGTTACCAGTAAAAAGTGGCCGACATTATTTTAAATATATCTAGTCAGTGACAGAGATCAAGCATATTCGTCTAAAATAACTCTGTGTTTTCATCTTCAGAGTGACTCTGTTGTCCTGTGAATTGGGTTTCCAGCATCAAGTCCAAAGCCTATTCATTAACACACAAACTGTAATATCAAATTTAGCATTTTAATCAACAGTCCATTTTTGTTAACCTTATTTAATCACAAGTCTTGGTGTATCGCAATAATATATTATCGTGATAATGTAAGTTCAGTATCGTGATATGTATCGAATCATGACATGAGGGTATTGTTACACCCCTAATAAATATTGTTTGTCTACTACTTTTTACTGTTGTTTCATGAAGGAACCGTTTCATTTTTATTCCATGCGATGTGCTAAAAATGACAATAAAGCTGACTGTTTCATTTAAAACTATAGACACATCGAGAGTATTAAAATAACTCTCTCTGACACTCAGCAACACAGAAAGAGCGACTGCTGCAGTTCTCCATCAGTGTCTAAAGCACACGCACTAGCGGAGGAAGAGAGAGAGAGGAGAATATAACGCAAAAACACGAGCGCTCGACCAGACCTTGATATCTAGAGAGTTCGGTGGCCTGTAGAGATGTGCACAAGAACGAATGACGGTGAATGATTGTTTATGCACAATATTTAGTCAATGTTTTACATAAATCATCCACTTTCAGGCTGTGAAGATCAAGTGGAAATAGATAATGCTGATAATCTCAGATTATCCAAGAACAAGCAGAATTAATCAGCCCATCTGATATGTGCAAACACTTTCTTACAATGTTTATAACAGAGATTTAATGTTCCAGAAGGGTGATTCAACAAACAACAAGAAACTGAGAGAGAGCGAATGAATGGTGTGTGTGTGTGTGTGTGTGTGTGTGTGTGTGTGTTGGGGTTATAAAGACGTAACTGCAGGCAGTGTGGGTGAATTCAAGACATCTGAAATATTCACTAGAGGAAAACCCACAGCCACAGGTCTACAAAACACACACACACACACACACAAAACATTCAGAATAATCTCTAAAACTATATATTCAATTTTCATACTAAATATTTTCATAGTTTCATATTGCCATAAGGTTGATCTAAATTTTGTAAATCTGGTGCTCTTTGGTAGTCTAGCTATCACCAGACCAAGCTCAATCTATTAAGACTGAACATTAGTCTGGGGAGTCCGCTCTGTATTTTCTACTGCACAAGAGGCGTGAGTTCAAATGACTCTAGTCTGTACGCAAGTGGATAGTCCTTCAACCAATCAGACCAACGATCCGGGAGACTTTTTTTTTCCGGTTCCTTGACACTGTTGCCTTTGGCTTGCTCAGTTGGGGATATTTAATTGAATTAATCAATCAACAATACTATTGATCAGCATTACCAAACGTGGACGTTTTCCACTAGAAACAAACATTGATGTATTATTTTAATTTAATACTGTGAAGCTGCTTTGATACAATCTGTATTGTGAAAAGCGCTATATAAATAAACTTGACTTGACGTACTTTGCAGAGTGGCGCGAAAACTCAAGGCAGGAAACGTGTAACCAAACGTGTTAACGATCAGCGGTTTGCAGAAGCAGCGATGGAATCAAGCGATTTTTGCAGGTTATGCAAAAAAAAAAACATGAAAGATAGTGGTATTTACACCCACTCGAGCGATTTGTTTGCTAAAAAAAAAGCCATTGAGCATCGTCGAGCGGTTAAAAGGAATTGGACGGTGCCGTAACGGCTCTGGAATTGGATTGGATTAAACCCGCCAATAGTACGCCAGGTGGATAAGCCAGTTTGTGATTGGTTCCCGCAGATCAGGCTGTGTTTACTCAGTTTAGCTCTTTGGTCATTTTTGACCGAAAATTATTAATAATATTTGTTTTTTTTACTTCATCGGAATTGTACGAAACTTGGTAAAGGTTTGGTACTTGCTATGTGAATTCAAAAAATCATGGATATGCTTCTAAAAAGTTAATTGTTCCTGAAAATAAAGTGTCACGTGTTGTTCGCAGTCAAAAAATGAGCGCATTAGAAATGAATGGGAGACGAATTTCATCTAGTGGAAGCGTTTGGTACTGCAGCCAAACTAACTCTGACTGAAAGCTCATTTTTTGAGTTAACAACCTCAGATTTGGACTGGAGCACAACTTGTTTAGATTTATGGCTTTGATTTCCCTCATGGTTTTAGAGTAAAATGTGTTTTGAAACAAATATTTCATAGTAGTATTTTTGTGCATTTTTCATGAATGTAAAATTCTAAAACTTTTTTAAGTTCACTTTTCCCCCAGTAATAATCTGAAGTGTTTTCTTTAAAACAAGACCAAATTTAAGTCTGTGCTCCAAAGCACTTTAAGATTTACCACAGTTTAAGTTGGAAATGGAAATTTCATTTTCATTTTCATGCTCAAAAAGTGAATAAATGGATTATAACTACTGCATAAACATAATTTAGCACCATCAAATACAAAATATTAAATAAAAAACAATACAGAACTAAAATATGGTACATTAATTTAATTGAAATGATAAAAATCTGTCAATTTTGACTGCCACATGAGCAACACCGTAGGGTGAAGTGATCTTACTGTGAAGACAAGTTTATCAATTTATACATATTCAATCAAAAGTGATCAGCTATTCTGAAGAAGCTTCTGTCAGATCAATATCTCACTCTCTGCTTCCCGTCTGAGCCGATCACGGCACACATCAATCACATCTAATGATTTCAATTCTGCACATACTGCTGCGGTTTAATCTTTTCCCGTCCTGAATTTAATCTACAAAGTACATCTCAAAATTATTCATTGCTATCATGGGATCCAACAAAAGTAATTAGTTTTCATCAAGCAAACAGTGAAAGGGTGATTAATTTCACACTTATTGTCTATAAGCTGTTCTGTTCACGGCGCCTACAAAATTATTTAAATACAGCATGAAAAAATAATTTAGCGAATTCATTAAAATCAAAATTGCTTTCTGCCTCATTTCAAACTGATGAGCTCTTTCACAACTCTGCAAATCATGTATCATCTATAATTCTGAGTTTCCCTGCTTATAATAACGACTTTGTTTGGTCATTCATGTCTTTGAAACTCGTGATTGTGATATTTCTCACTCCACTTGAAGTCTCACTTGAAGTCAGACAATTTTTAAGAGCAATATCCTCTCATTTTTGTCTGCGATACACATCAGATGGTCCATTACCAGTTGTGTTGGAGTGGAACTAAACAGGAAGTGACATCACATCATTCTCATTTGGTAAACGGAGTAAGATGCAAACCTAAAGCTCAAGAACAAAGATCCCAGACTCATTCATTTACAGGCCTAGACTGCAGATTTCACGCAAATGAACAAGAACAAGAGAGCGAGAATGAAAGAGTGAGAACTTAATAGGGCGTATCGAGTTTAATTTATGGATCACTGTACAGTTGATTTCATATTCCTCATGCTTTGCCCCATTTTGCTAATTTTTACTGCACTGAAGCAGCATATTATTAACAAAATCAATGTGTGACTTCAGCTCTAACGATCAAATTTTGATTTGATTGTTTGTTTTTTAACGCCATGCCAACTTTGGCTGTTTTCATGGTGAAAACTATACTTGAGTAATAGAAATATTTAAAAAAATTATGTAATTCATTTAGTAAAGAGCACCTCAGTTGTGGAATATTATACCAATTGAAATAAGAAAACCGTCCTTCCTACAACATCTTTCCTCGCTGATAAAGGCTTGGCTCTTG
This sequence comes from Squalius cephalus, assembly GCF_949319135.1. Classification (NCBI taxonomy): domain Eukaryota; kingdom Metazoa; phylum Chordata; class Actinopteri; order Cypriniformes; family Leuciscidae; genus Squalius; species Squalius cephalus. The sequence goes on from NC_137135.1 coordinate 34,224,577, forward strand.
AACCGTCAGAAACATGAACAATTTTCATTCATTTACTGCATTCAATTGAAAATATTAGTACTTGTTTTAATCTGCTGCTAAATTTTTCCATGTCTAATGCCTGCTATCAAAGGTCTTTCCTTTCTTTTCTTGTTTTTTAAAATTCTGTCTGTACTTATGTATGTAAATTTGAATGTTTTTATGGTCCTTCTAACATCTGGACAAAGGGTGGGCGACATGCCGGTAGACACGATTAACCGATAAAGATTTTGAACTTTTGCCTCTATCCTGGTTACTCTAACACAGTGTCCTAACCAGACGCGATGCGACTGCGAGAGGCGTCAAAATCAATCAAAACCCACAGCCAATCAGAACAGCATGTGGGTGGAGTCAGCCAATCAGAACAGCGTGTGGGCGAAGTCAGCCAATCAGAACAACGTGTGGGCGGAGTCAGCCAATCAGAACAGTGTGTGGGCGGAGTCAGCCAACCAGAACAATGTGTGGGCGGAGTCAGCCAATCAGAACAATGTGTGGGCGGACTCAGCCAATCAGAACAGCGTGTGGGCGGAGTCTCGCAGCACCAGAGAGTAATCTTGACGACACTCACAAGAAAATGGAAAAGTAGCTACATAATCAAATTCACAAATATTACACCATTTAAACATCATTCAAATACATAGGCTATGGAGTTATTAAAACAATCTTTGTCAAAGAATAGCCTACACTTGTTTGTTCACAGTTTGAACGTTCTTGTTTCCATTTGTTTAATTTCAAGATCTGAGTTGAATTATCCATTGTTGCTTTTACAGCTACAAAGCTGGAGCACTAAATGATATTCAAAGTCACATTACACTAGCCTGGAAATCCAGACCTAAATCTGAAAGATTAATGGTCTGGCATCGACTAATGAAAATCGGCCAGCTCGAGGGGCGGCGCCAAGCATGCATTTGAAAATCTCACTGCACGCAATTGGATAACACTACGACCAATCACAACAATAAGCCCAATACGCTTAGCTACCAGCGGAGCTAACTGGTAGATTAGACTCTTACCGTATCCGGTCGGCAAAACAGCAAAAACGTCCTTCTTGCAAAGGATCGATTCGAGCGGCGTCTTCTGTTCCTCTTTTAGATAAAAAGCCAAGTCTAACTCGTTCATTGTAGCGGCCAAAGCCGTTTCAAACAACTGTTGTTCATCCATAGCCATCTCGCAATGTTTACTAATGACTCGACGCCACAGCGCTGTCGTCATCTCGCCTCTGGCCCGCCTATATCAGATAACCCGCTGTGATTGGTGCAGCTCGGATACAAGGGCATATTTAATGAGCATCATTACTCGACGCCAGAGTAACTCGCTGAGCAAATTCAACTTGTGATCTTGTGAGAACTCTGGATTTCCAAGGTAACATTACACGCTTTTAACATTAAATAAAGCACATACACAGTACCTGAGATTATCATTGCCACACTTTGTGTTTGTTGTTCCAGCGCGACGTCGCAGAAAAATAGAAACCGTTTCTAAAATAGAATCGTCGCGTGTCGCGGCTGGTTAGGACAAAAACTCTGATTAACATGGAAAAGAGCCTTTTATCGTGCGTCGCAGGTAGGGTTGGGCATCGAGAACCGGTTCCAACTGGGAACCGTTTAAAAAATAACGATACCATTGGAATCGTTTCGAAAATTTGTTTTCGATTCCGATCATCGGTTCCAAACGCGCAAGTTTGAATTTCCGGAAGTGCTTGCCGCGCCCGCTTGTTCTGTTGCAGCAATGGAGCACGGTAAGCGGCGCTCAATAGTGTGGCTTTATTTCACCTTAAAAAAGCCTGGGTCGGCAGAGTGCAACACATGTGACAAACGTATTTCTTGCACGGGCGGGTGCACTACAAATATGACTAAACACCTACGCCTGCATGGTGTACAAAATTAAGTGTAGCGTTTTTGACATGCTGCGCGGTCCACTGTCTCGTCCTCCTCGGGCAACCCTGCGCGACCAACGTTAGTAACGTTGCCAGGAGTGCAAAATAATTCATCTGTAATGTTTGTTATTTTGAATAGAAATCATCACTCATAAAGCAGTCATTCACGTCTTCTCCGGTTTATTTGTGTTCACATACAGTATCCGCCAGGGCTCTTAATCCAATGGTGCGCATATTTGGAGAAATAATGATTTATCATCACATGTTTGTAAAATATTTCGTCATACAGAATAACATTACTATTCATTTTCCACTGCATTATGCGATCTGAAGAGCTCGAACAGCGAACACATCGAGCTCTGTCTCTGCTCTTCCTGATTCGCGTCAGTTTATGATATCAGCGCTCTCTCATTCGCTGTAGGCTACAGCTGTTAATCATCTCACGTAGACCAACGCAATTTGAGGTATTTTCATATGAATAGAGAATATTTATAGTAAACTTGCTAAGCAAGGTAGCTATTAGCTGCATATAAAATGCTAAATATAACATATTTCACCATCTTTTTTGAAACTATTTTAAACCACGACCGGAATATGGTGTTTTAAAGTGAGCTTTTATACATTGAGTTAGTTTATACATGTCCAGAGAGTCCAGACCAGGTTGCAAGTTCTGCATATATAAATCTGTTTTTTGGTTTGGTGCAGAGGCATTCCTAATTTTCTCCCACATGGGCTGCAGCTCCCAAAATTAAAACTAAATCAAATTTTCCTCTGTGAAATGAGCCTGTGACAGGTTTTGACTCCACCCCTCAAAGAATCGGAATCGAGAATCGAAAAGAACCGAAATCGAAATGAAGAATCGGAATCGGAATCAGAATCGTTCAAATCAAAACGATGCCCAACCCTAGTCGCAGGACACGGTGTTACTTGACGTTGCTGTGCATTCACAAAAGCTTTACATGCGTTTTTAAGCATTGCAGTTTAAAAACAAGTTATTTTATACCATTAAGGGTGTTTTCACACCTGAAAGTCCGCACCAAGGTCCGAACCAAAGTTCATGTTTTGATACATTGTATACATTCGGGTTAGTTTTGGTTTGGTTTCACATTGCAATTATGCGAGCGCACTAAAGAACTTTACATGACGTACTCGCGTCCTGTCGTCATCATCTATATGGGTTGCATCTTGACATTGATTGGTTTGTAAACAGACGTGCGTCTGACATCAGTGTGTTGTCAATTCGCCGGGTAACTTTGACAAGAATGAATGAACAGACGCATATCGCTGCCACTATACTTCATTATTATGGCATTACTCCCTGCAGCACCAACTATACTCGAGGATAGTTCACATTCACCAAATGAACGTCCTCGTTGTGCGAACATTTTATCGTCGCCGGCAGGACGCAGGACAAATATGTGTGTGTGCGCGTGCGAAGAAACGCTGTGGGCAGGACTGACAGATCTGCACATAAATATTCTTCTTCAGTTGTTTAGGCTACGCGGGAACCACCGGAACTTCCTGTAAATGGTCTGAAAGTCCAAACCATACTGAAAATGCTTTCACACTAGAAACGAACCAAACCTTTGCTCAGTTTGATCCGGACCGAGACTAACTCTTTTCGTCAGACCAAATTTCGTCTGTTTGGTCTGCACCGTGGTCCGGGGGATGTTTCACACCTGTGATTTTGATTCGGACCCAAACTGAAAAGTCTGAAAATCCGGACCAAACAAGGTAGGCGTGAAAGGGCCCTTAAATGCAATAAGCAGCGAAAGAGAACTCATTTTGCTAAATGCGTGCACTGTTTCTGAGAGACTGTTTCTGAACGCTGTCTGAGAGACGAGCTCACGTGAAGCCGCTGCTCATAGAGCGTGCGAGTACTTAACTGAGCGCTTTTTGCCGCGTAATTGGGCTTGAACGAGCTTATACACATACTTGCATGTCAAAATGCCCGTCTTTGCAAGTATTCTCGTAAACACAGTAGAGCTGTGCAATTAATTGAATTTCGATTTCGATTTTGGCTCCCAACGATCACCAAAATAGCACAATCGAGTAAAAACGATTATTTTGCCATGTTCTGTTTTGTAAGAACGCTCTAATTTTGTCTTGTGTTCTGAATGACGCGCGCACGCCAGTTATTTTAATTTATAAAGTTTTAAATATGTATATTTTTACGACAAAACCGCACGGATTACCCTCAGAAGGCCTTCGTTTATCCCCCTGGAGCCGGATGGATTACTTTTGTGAAGGATGGATGCATGCACTTTTTTGGGACTTGAAGGAGGTGGACCCCATAACTTCTGAAAGATCTAAGACATTTTCTAAAATAACTGAAAATGTGTTCGTCTGAAAAATGATTGACATATGCATCTCGAACGGCTTGAGGGGGAGTAAATCATGGGTTTAATATCATTTTTGGCCGAACTATCCCTTTAAAGTGACAGCAGCCTAATAAACCTGCTTCAGTCTGTGTGCTTATTAAAGTTAATAAAACAAAAATAGACTAAATCACTCACTGCTCTTGACTGACTAACTTTTGTCGCTTTAATAAGAATCAGTATTTAATTCAAACATATTTTTACATTTGATTATTCAGTTTCTGTTGTTAAATAAACCTAATGTAGGCCTTCCTGAAACCCTAAACCCAGTAAAACACTGATGTTCACTTTCAGAAAGTGTAGGGATGCTTTCTTCTCACAAAACGAATGTGAAACATGGATGTTGGAACACATCATTTTCAGTTTCTAAATATATGTACATATAGTTTACATTTATTTTAAACACTTAAAGCAATATCGGATCACATATCGAATATAGCATTATTTAACGCACGTTTCTTCAATATTGTGCAGCCCTAATATCATATTAAAACTATATTCTTTAGAAAATCTGAAAGGAATATCTCACTTAAAAATGAAAATTCGGTCATAATTTACTCTCCCTCAAGTTGTTTCAAACCTGTATGAATTTCTTTCTTCTGCTGAACACAAAAGAAGATATGTTGAAGAATGTCTGTAACCAAACAGTTGATTGGACCCCATTGACTTCCATAGCATTTTCTTCCTACATTGGAAGTGAAAAGAGCAACTGTTTGGAGTCACATTATAATATCTTAAGATATTATAATAAGAAAGAAATTCATACAGGTTTGGAACAACAACTTGAGGGTGAGTAGCCTAAACGATGACAGCATTTTAATTTTTAAGTGAACTATTCCTTTAATGTGTATCTTCCGCTCAGATCACTGTGTTTGCGCTAACACTGAAGACAGCCAAAACAACAGGTGCTGATGTCTCGATGTCTCTCTCTCTCTCTCTCTCTCTCTCTCTCTCTCTCTCTCTCTCTCTCTCTCTCTCTCTCTCTCTCTCTATTCTGTCTTGCATGTTCTCGGACATGAGCGATGGGTCGGGACCCTTCAGACGTGCACACAAAAACACATCAATTTGCCATCGCCCCGTTACCATGACAACAGTGCTTCCAAGGTAACAGGCGGGAACGGAGCGGGTGTGCGAGTAGAGTTTCAAACACATATGCATACATGACCCGACATCAAAACACACACACACACACACGCGCGCGCGCGCACACGCATCAGGCACGCTCTCTGCTCTTCTGCAAGCTGTTAACTCGCTCCACATTAAAAACACTACGCAGCTTCATGAATCATGAGTCACGTAATGCGTGCGTATTTCAGCGTTTACTTTATTAAAGAGCAGAATCACTGGCGTCAGTCAAACGGCACTTGTTGCACAGCCCAGAGAGGATGTGTGTGAGTCATCTAATTACTGAAAACACACACACACACGCATGCAACTCAAGGATGCACATACATACAAACACACACATGCATGCATGCTATTCAAGGATGCACATACAAACACACACATTCAGGCATGTTATTGAAGGATGCACACGCAGTCTGAGTCTGGTATATGTGAAGTTCTCGGTCTACCTGTCTGTGTGCGTGCGAGACAGACAGACAGACAGACAGACAGAGTGAGTTCTCGTCTTACCTCTCGATGGTCGTCGCTGTCTCGTCTGTAAGCTCAATGTACCGACAACCGCCCCCATGTTGTAACAGTCGTAAGTGCGTGTGTGTGTGTGTGTCCGTCACGTGCGTTTTTATCAGTCGTTCGCTGTGTTTCTCTGTCCAAACATCATCCCGTCTTCAATGAATCTAATCTATCGCTCCTGCCTCAAACTGCTCCTCTCTGCCTCGGTTCACCCCTCCCTCCACAAACCCTCGTTCTCGCTCTCTCTCGCTCCTTCTCACATACGCACTTGTTCATCTTTACTCTCCATCTCACCAAAACATGTCTGGATCATTTTTTTTTTTACCCCCTACATTTATGTGTGCGTAAGAAATTATATTTTGAATGAAAAAAAATAACTTTGGGACAATTAAGATTTGTTGCAATGAGGTTTGTAAATATTTTTTGTTTGACATTTTAATGACAATAAAGCCCCTAAATGTTTTTTTTTTTAAATCACAAAACAAATAAAGCTTTTTTTTTACATTCTAATGACAACTAAGCACCATCCCATATATATATATATATATATGTGTGTGTGTGTGTGTGTGTTATAATTATATTTATAATAATAAAAAAAAAAAAAAAAAAAAAATTATATATATATATATATATATATATATATATATATATATATATATATAATAAATAAATAAATATATATATATATATATATATATATATATATATATATAATTTTATATATATTTTATAAATTTATGATGGCTTAAACTCATGAATTACAATAAAGAGGAATCAATATTGAAAATTACAAAATAAAGAAATGTCTGGGTAAATGTTTGCCCCCTAAAATGAACCATAAATTAAACTGTTTAGGACAATTAAGATTTAAAAAAAAAAAAAAAAAAAAAAAAAATTATATATATATATATATATATATATATATATATATATATATATATATATATATATATATATTTACATTTTAAATTTTAATGACAATTGTAAATAAAAATAAATATATACGTTATAATAGTGTTTCTAGTTTTAAAAATAATTAAATGTTTTTTATTGTAATTTAAAAATATATAGGCCTATATTTATACATAATGGAAGAAATTTCTGAAGACTTCAACTAATGAATTACAATAATGTGAATCAATATTGAAAATTACAAAACAAAAAACTTAAATCTTAATGGGCCAAAAAAAAAAAACTTTATTAATTAATTTTTTTATGCAATTCTTTATCAGTTCTTTTTTACTTGATTTTGTGAGATTTACCAACTCACATCAAGTCAGATTTAAAAGGTCGACAACATTGACATGCTGCCTTGAATCATTCTTTAAGCCAAAAATCGAAGACAGCAATGCATAAATACTTAATGTGCAATCCCAGAATGCACTGCAACATTAATGAAAAGTTTCACCCAAGATTGGTGGACAACCTGAGAGAAATATACTGTACATTTTGTTCAATACCAAAAAGTACCCAAAAATAGGTGCGAGTGACGTCTTCTGTTGCTGCCTAACATGCTTTATACGTAGACAGTTAAAGCGTAAAGAGATAAAGTGCATGTTTTCTGATCAATCGTGAGGAAACATCTGCCAAGAACGTCAATGTAAGAGCGCCTAAATGACACCCTCCTGCTGATTCATTAGCATTCCAATGACTTGAAATCACACCGTCGTTAATTATTAATGAACAGTCATGATATGAATCATCATAAAATGAAACCACAGGATTAATTAAGATTATAAGCATATAACATGTAAGGTCTTCTTCAGATAAAACGTCTGAACCCAAGCAGGATGGTGATGTGGATGTGTTCAAAATACTGTCAATCAATGCATACGGTTTCATATACGGTTATGAAATATGAGTATGCAGTATATAGTGCACATGCAGTGACCCTAGATGTATGTTTCCTAAAACTCACTCTTAATAATGAAGGTTCTTCATTGGCATCGATGGTTTCTTTCCATCACAGAATCTTTCCATTCCACAAAAGGTTCTTTATAGTGGAAAACATGATTATTAAAATGTTCTTCACACTAGACCTGTCGCAATAATCAATATATCAACTTATCGCACGATATATATGCACAATCATATTTGGTGACAATATATCGCAGATTATGTTTACATGATAAAACATCGACAGGTGAAAAAAGGCGTCTTTGGGGCGTTATAGTGTTATCTTGACAACTACAGTCAGTTTGAAAGAATAAGTCCAAATGCACTTCATTTCATTTCAAAGCCGCAATCCAATGTTCTGGTGCAAATATATATGGAAGCATATGGGTAGCAATATTCAATTTGAAATGTAACATGAAAAATGACAATGCAATATGTAAAATGGCAATGCATTTCCATATTTAAATTTACATTTAGATTGTATGCATTTTCAATTTGCACATTGAATTTTGCTACATTCATTGTGGGACATTTAATGAAAATGCAAATCGCAAGCGTCTTAACTGTGAGCGTAAATGCAATTAACATTTAAATGATCATTTTGCATGTTAAAACATATCTAATAATTTCTGTAATACATTTTCATTTATTTTGAAACTTATAAAGCGTTAAAATATGTATTCAATTTACATATTAAAACTATGAAATGGCAAATGTGAATTATATAATACTTTCATTTTGCACCAAATGTTGCACAAATGTAATGGAAAATGTAAATTTAAATATGGAAATGCATTGCCATGTTACAATCTGCATTGTCATTTTGCATATTACATTTCAAATTGAATATTGCTACCCATATGCTTCCATAAATATCAACATCACAGCGGAACATGGTGCACACTAAAAATGGTTTTATCAACAGATATGGTTTGTTCATATGAACATCTGACTGCTAAGTAGGGTTTGTGTTTTTCAGCAATAGTGTGAACTCTTACTTTACTGAGAAAAGAAACAGAGAAAAATATGTACATGCAAAATCTTCATAAATGCCATTTGTGCATTTGCAAATGTTTTTTTTTTTCTTGTTACTTCTTTTCAGAAAGTGTTTATTTACTATTTATTCAAGTTTTTTTAGTTAGGATATATATTTTTTTTACTCTTAATTTCCATGATCTAAAGAATTAAAAGGTTGTTTGTTCATTTGAAAGTGTGTATAGGGCTACTTGCATTATTATGCTGTAGTATTTTGATTATATTCAGTGGCACACACTGTAAATAACACTGAAAGTCACTAAACGAAATGAGTACATTTAACTTATTTAAAAAAAAAAAAAGTTAATTCAACTTAATAAAAAATGTGATATTAAACACAAAAACTGCAATACATTAAGTAGAACTTGAACTGGATAAGTTATGAATAACCTATTTGTTATTTTAGCTCTAAATTAATGGAATGAACTTAAAATATTCACGTTACATATACTCAAAATGATTGACTAAACCAACACTAAATTATGAGTGATTATGACTCAATATATGTAAGTTCAAAATACTCATATATATTTGTTTTTAAACTTAAATGGTTTGAAGCAATCAGTTTCCTCAATCAGTTTGAGTTGAGTTAACTTGGGTTTTACAGTGCATAAAATGGTCTTAAAATGGCAATAATATTGTTTATCGCAGCTATTTCTGGGACAATATATCGCACAACAAAAAGTAGTTATTGTGACAGACTTACTTCACACTAATACAATTATTTTTTCTTTTAATACCTGAAAGGTTCTTTAGGGAACCAAAAATGGTTCTTTAGGCATCACTGGGAAAACTCCTACTGGAACTTTATTTTTAAGAGTGAAGAAGATTGAACTCACTTGAGACGAGCTCAAGAGTTATCGCTCAAGAGACTTACACAATTATGAGATATGATTCCAGTGGATCATTTATGTAAGGGATAATACAGTAAAATAAGCCCTGATAAGGTGATCCACTAAGCATGAAGAGGTTTATCTTAATGTTATGATTGCATATAATCCCACTCATTACTGATACTTGGTTGCACAACTTGTTCTGCCCAGTTGGGTTTGTGTGTGTTGATGAGACATGGATCAAGAGGCTGACAAAAACTGCGACATTTTGCACCTTTTATGACAAACACAAGCGGCAAGAGTCTGGCAATTAGAGAAAAGCAAGGCCCTGTTTACACCTGGTATTAAAATGTGCTTTGGTCGATCGGATCACAAGTGGACGGCACTAAATACAGGTGTAAACGGGGTCTAAACGCACTCGACCGGTGTTTGTAACAGTAGTGTAAACGCTCATGTGGTCGAACAGCCTGATTTCACAATCGATTTTAATTTTAAAAAGATTTTAAAACTCCTGTAGTCTGAGCCCGGCTTAAGAGACGAAATCTCCCACGACATTTTAGGAGATTTCATGTTTCGCTTAGTCCCTTTGTGTTGGATTTGCTGTTTTCCATGTTCGTGGGGTAAGTATATTCGAACTGTATGTTTACGGCTTTTTTCTTTTAATTGCGGGTGCCGATGTTTCAACGTTCCAATCAACATACACTTACATCCCTTTCAATTTGAACGAATCTTTAATATGACTCGGGACTACCAAGTTGTCTCAGAGAGTGATTCGTTCATTTTGTGTTGACCGCGCATGCGCAGCATCCTAAAGGTTCTGTACAGGGAACAGAAATGATTAGTTCATCTCTCGAGTCTTCGGGTTCAGGTCCGAGTCTTTCGTTCTTCCTGTCAGTCCCATAGAGGCTGTCGGTACCGGAAAGAGAAATGATTAGTTCATCTCTCGAGTCTCGACTCGAAACGTGAACTAATCAATTCTGTATCCGATACTACAGACTACATAGCTCAGTTTATAGGGATGTCACGGGATGAACGAACGGCTCAGATCGGGAGGTGAGGTAAACTAACAGACTGCATAGCCTGAAGACCAAGATAAACTAATTAATCGTTTCTGTTTCTCATAATTTTGCCTTTTCCTTGCATTGCAATTTTTTATTCTAAATGCGATCAACATTTGATGTGTTTGGGGAATTTGGCTATTTACATGTAACATTTTAAATACATTCTACTGAAATGAACAAAATGACTCGAAAAAAGATTCATTCATTTTGATGAACGAGATTCAAAGATCCGAGTCAGTAAAATGATCCGAACCATTTTAAAGGGTTGGTACAATACCCTTTTCACAAGATGTAAAATAAGTCTCTGATGTCCTCAGAGTGTGTGTGTGAAGTTTTAGCTCAAAATATTTTTATTTTTATATAGCATGTTAAAATTGTGACTTTTTGAGGGTGAGCAAAAAACGAACGGTTTTGTGTCTGTCCCTTTAAATGCAAATGAGCTGCTGCTCCCGGCACAGAGGGCGGAGCTTCAACAGCTTGTGTCCTTTTACCTCACACACACATGCACTGACAATTTAAAAAACTTTTATCCTTTTATGTTCAAACCGGAGTCAGACAATGATGGAGAGACTCAAGAAGAAGTGACATCATGTAGAAGCAACAGGACATTTCTGAATGGTTAGTTGATGAATTTATGAAGCTGATGTGTAGTTATCTTCTAGTCATTGATTAGCATATTCTGTCTTGATAATCTTTAAATCGTGTTCAGGGGGCAGGGTTTATGTAAATTCTAGGGTTGGTGATGTCACTAACCCGGGAGGAATGTGGTGTAGTCTCTACCAGCCGTTTGTTGTAGTCCTTAAAAAGCGATTTCTGTAAAAGCAAATATCTCCCTTTGCTTTGAACTTTGAGCATTGTAACTTTGCAGATGTTGTTTATGCTCAAACAGCAACATTACACACTAACTAAAGTTAGAAAAGTCAAATCATAATCAACCACCCCTTTAAATCATTCACACGTATCCAAATGAAGAGCAAACACACAAGGGTGTGTTTTAATCCAACCAAACATGCAAAAACCCTAGGCGTCGCTATAACTAACATCGTTCCCAGTTCCTGCGCTGTCGAACACGCCAAAAATATTTATAATAACTATGAAAACGTTCCTCCGGTGTGAAAGCCCATTTAGACAACTACTTTTCTGGATGATTGGTCTATAGAAAATGTTTTATTTGTGCAAGCTTTACTACATTAAATAAAATAAAATGTAAATAAATCAAACAAATAAATGTATTCATGTATTAAATTAAAATAATGAATTTATTAAAATACATTAAAGTAAATAAAATAATTAAATACAATTTAAATTGAATAAATTAAAATTAATATTCATTAAAATAAATAAAATAATTTAGATGCAATATTTTAATTTAAAGAAAAAGAAAGAATCTGGTGTCATACGAGAAACATGAAATCTGTTGTCTGGAATAAAAAGGCACATAATAAGCTTATTTAATAATTAAAAACGTCATAAAGCTCTAAATAATGTGGATTGTAAGAATGTTAATAACTGAGATGGATGGATGGATGG
>NC_137135.1:34241838-34324338 GCF_949319135.1 Squalius cephalus
GACAGACAGGTACACACACACACACACGCACGCACGCACAGACAGGTACACAAACACACACACACAAACGCACACACACACACGCACTTATACTGTGACTTATACTGACGGATAGTAATCTAGAATTTATTTACTCCAGCCATTAGTTATTAGTGGATAAACATGTAATCCCACAGCACAGACCAGTGTGTGTCTGGATCCCGACAGTGATCTGTCAAAAACATATAAAATTATAATACTTTACCATAAACGCCTATACTAATGCGGTAGACATTAGTGACATTAGTTTTGTTGCGAGGCAGAGAAAGCGGATGTGTAGTTCTGTCACCCACTCGTTTCATTCACTGCCTTTCATTTTTTCTTGCTATCTTGACCTGATTTTCCTCTCTCTCTCTACGGAGGTCTCAGTGAAGAGTCGCATGTCTTTATGTAATGAATGAATCATCTATATAACGTCTGCCATTTCAGGGCCGTTAAACTCATACAGCTGGAAGATGGAGAGAGAGAGAGAGAGAGAGAGAGAGAGAGAGAGAGAGAGAGAGAGAGAGAGAGAGAGAGAGAGAGAGAGAGAGAGAGAGAGAGAGAGAGAGAGAGAGAGAGAGAGAGAGACATTTAATCTGCCCACAACCTGTTTGATCAACAGCCCATAAAACAGCCATGCGATAAACACACCTTCTGTGTGTGTGTGTGTGTGTGTGTGTGTGTGTGTGTGTGTGTGTGTGTGTGTGTGTGTGTTCACCTGTCCTCCGCTCGCTTTCTGGACAGAAACATCTAGAACAGAAACTCAAGATTGCTTTCCACATCATCAGGTTTTCTTAAAGGTGTTAATATACTCTCTCCTATCTTCACTTAATCTATAGACTACAACAAAATCACGGTGTAAACACTATTGGCACAGCAACACTGACTCAAGGGGCGGAGCTAACTGTTTGACCGACCAATGGCAGACAGGGGGTGTGTTCGGGACCAAGGCCAAAATGAAGGCTACATACACACTACTGTTCAGCGATTTCTTTTTAAAAGAAATGTATACTTTTATTCAGCAAGGACACTAATTAAGCTTTGCCATCACAGGAATGAGTAAAGTCTGAACTAAAGTGAACTACATGAGTAAAGTCTGATGACAAACTTTGATGTTGGCTGGACAAAGCCAGGTCTAAAAGTTTAAAATAACTTAAGCTTAAGTTTGAAGGTTTTACTCAGAGAAAGTAAAAAAAAAAAAAAAACCCAGACAACTTCCGGCAAATTTAGATTTGCTCTGCAAGTAGTCTGGCAAAGAGCTCATTCAAGCCCATTTCTAATCCGTCGAAATCGCGGCACCAATCAGAAACGTTGGGGCGGGCTTTACACAATGACGATCGCTCTGATTGGTTTTAGGTCTATCCAATTGCGCCCAGAGGCATTTGAGCGACGCCCGTTCAACTTTTAAATGCATTATTATATTCAAATTGCAAACACATGAGGACAGTCTCCATGAAAGACCCACTGGCAGATGAACGTGCTACTACATTTCTCTCTGAAACGGTAGGAAATTAAATTAGATTTAATAGAGGATTTTAACTGTGACACGATGATTGACAGGGCAGTTTACGTGACAGGATGCACGCGACAGATCCGTCCGATAAAGATGACGAAGCAGTATGTCCCAAAGCTTGCCTACTTTTTTGCTACACATTCAAAAGTAAATGCCTTTTCTTCACAAAAAGAGTACATACGTTTATGGCGTAGTGTAACTTAGGCGAATTGGGACGCAGCATATGGCTTTACACGATGACGATCGCTCTGATTGGTTTTAGGTCTATCCAATTGCGCCCAGAGGCATTTGAGCGACGCCCGTTGGTGACGCCCCTTTGGAAATGAGTTATTAATGAAGCTTTGCCAGACCATAACTCAGTTACTACTGAGAATGGTCTGGTTTTAACCAGGCTATGATTTAGCACATTGCAAGCATGAATTGGCATGATTTAACACATTGCTAGCCTGTTTTAACAGTTGGCAATGATTAACATGTTTTAACATGTTAACATGAACTGACAAGTTGTCATCATGATTTAACATGTTGCTAACATGTTTTACCACGTTGCTAGCAGGATTTAGCACGTAGCTGGAATGAATTAGCATGTTTTAACACATTGCCGACATTAATTTACATTGAATTAGCATGTTGCTAGCATGATTTACTACCTTGCTAGCATTAATTAGCATGTTTCTAACATGTTTTAACACATTGCTAGCATGATTTAGCACTTTGCTAGCATGACTTAGCATGTTGATCATATGTTTTGGGACGTTGTTAGCATGATTTAACACATTGATAGCCTTTTTTAACACATTGTTGGCATGATTAACATGTTGCTAGCATGAATTAGCATGTTGATAGCATGTTTTAACACGTTGCTAACATGAATTAGAACGTTGCTAGCCTGTTTTAACGCGTTGCTAGCATGAATTATTAGTGTAAATATAAATCTAAAGTATTTTGCTTCAAGTATGGTATTTTCAGAAAAGATATAAAAATTTTAACATCAATTTATTTTTATTGAAAAGAAATAGGTTTTGTTACTATAACAATATGATTATTTACTTATTTTTAATGCATATTAGGGAAAAACTATGGAAGCTTGTTTCCGCCACAGAGTGAAAAATAAAAAAGGTAATTGCGACTTTTTAATCTCACAATTCTGACTTTTTATCTCAGAATTACGTGATATAAAGTCGCAATTGCAAGACTTTTTTTCTCAGAATTGCATGTTTATATCTCGCAACTCTGACTTTATAATACGCAATTGGGAGATACAAAAGTCAGAATTGCGTGAAATAAAGTCAGAATTGTGAGATATAAAGTCAGAATTGCATGATATAAAGTCGCAATTGTGAGAAAAAAAGTCAGAATTGTCAGAATTGCGTGAAATTGCGACTATTTCACGCAATTCTGACTTTATAACACGCAATTGCGACTTTATTTCACGCAATTCTGACTATATATATAGCAATTCTGACTTTAAATCTCGCAAATCTGACTTTATATCTCGCAATTCTGACTTTATAACACGCAATTGCGACTTTATTTCACGCAATTCTGACTTTATATCGCGCAATTCTGAGAAATAAAGTCACAATTGCGAGATGTAAACTTGCAAATGTGAGATAAAAAGTCGCAATTATCTTTTAAAATGTTTTATTCTGTGGCGGAAACAAGCTTCCATAAAAAACAGTAGCGGTCATTACGAACAACATTATAGCAGTGACCAGTTACCGCACCAGTTACAAAACCTGAACACATTGTGATTTTAATCCACAAGTTTTAATTTTGGTGGCTAAATATGAGCATTTCAACATGTTCTACAAAATGGACAAAAAAGCATGACAAGTGGTTACATTTTAATTGGTCAAACAATCATTATAGTTTGGTTTAAAACACCTACTGTTGCTGTTTCTGATGACGTTCTCAGCTGTTTTATTCACCTGCCAAAACTCATTTTTACCTTCATTTAACATTTGGCAAGTGTTTATATTGGGCTCTGGGCGTGTGTTTACAGCCATCCGCTGATGCAGAGATTAGACTTTCAGTGGGAGGAAGAAACATGTGCTACAGCTTCAGTGCCTGATGCCCGTCCACTTATTAATGAGCCAATTTGAGCCATTCATGCTGTGATGTTGCATCCAAAAACCACCACAAATCATGACATCTGACCCTGTCCCCTGCTACTGTATATACACCATTGCATTGTGTTTTTTATTCACAACAACATAATTCAACATGCATTGCCAACCTATGCAATATTAACTTTATTTTCTATTGCAATGGACAGATGTGAACTCAAAATTCATCACTTTGGCGTGTATTATATTCTTGATATTCAAGTAAAATTAAATATTATATTATATTATTTTGTGGTTTAATTATTTATGCATCATAGGGTTAAATTAAAAGCAGCTAAGTGGCTTTGTCTGTGTGAATTGAAGATAAGCAACACACACACACATGCATACACACACACACACACACTAACACACACACAGACAAGCACGCACACATAGGCACACACACACACACACACAGGCAGACATACAGGCGCGCACACATACAGGCACAAACTCCCTCACACACACAGACACACACATAGGCAGTGATACACACACAGGCGCATACACAAGGCACACACGCATGCATACACACACACACAAATACACAAGCACACACAGGCACACGCAGACAGGTATACACACACACACACACAGACACACACAAACAAACGTACACACAGACACACACAAACACATGCACACACACATAGGCAGTGGTACACAGAGGCACATACACACAGGCACACACACACACGCACGCACACACAAATACACAGGCACACACAGACAGGTACACACACACACACACACACAAACAAACGCACACACAGACACACACAAACACATGCACACACACATAGGCAGTGGTACACAGAGGCACATACACTCAGGCACACACACATGCAACGCACGCACACACACACAAATACACAGGCACACACAGACAGGTACACACACACACACACACACACACACAAACAAACGCACACACAGACACACACAAACACATGCACACACACATAGGCAGTGGTACACAGAGGCACATACACTCAGGCACACACACATGCAACGCACGCACGCACACACAAATACACAGGTACACACAGACAGGTACACACACACACACACAAACAAACGCACACACAGACACACGCACACAAACTCACACGCACCCACACACGCACACACACACACACACACACCCATGAAATACTTATGCTTAAAGGAATCTGAACAAATGGAGCCAATATTCCTCGACACGGAGCCCCGGGCCAAAAGTGCTTCATTAGTGTGACTTATACTGACAGATAGTAATCTAGAATTTATTTATTCCAGCCATTAGATATTAGTGGAGGATAAACATGTAATCCCACAGCACAGACCAGTGTGTGTCTGGATCTCGACAGTGATCTGAATGCTAATGCAGCCCACAGTCTCAGATCTGTGGTGAACGTCATACACACTCAATGACCAACACACACATTCAATAATCAAAGCAACTACCTGAAACTTACAAGTGTATGCTTACACCAATCAGAGAGTCGAAAAAAAGCTATAAAATAGCTCTTTGGCTCCACCCACTCCCATGAAGCACTGCGAATGACTTAGTCGAGTCGATCTCCCTACAGTCTCAAAATACTGAAATGTTTGTACTATCCATTATGCATATTTTGTAATAAACGTAAAATATATTGTTTTTATACATAATCAACATTTGTAAATGATGATTAAAAAGAAAAAAAAGGGGGACGGGCACTGTTGCACGCTATAGCAACCACATAGCAACACCCTGGCAACCACCCAGAACACCATAGCATCAGTGCAAAAAGTTTCGTAAAAGAAAGTGCCACTTACATTCTCTTTGGAAATCTGTTGCTATGGTTACATTCATTACGGAATTAGAGATGAAGACTGACTGTTCATACCGACATCATTCAATCCACTCTGGTCTGCAATTGTATGTAAATGGCCATTTAAAAGGTCACTATTAAAGGTGCAGTCTGTAAGAATAACAGCTAGTGGTCGAAATAGGTACTGCAGTCCAAATTCAAAATAACGGAGATCGTTGTTTCCCCCGCCTCCTCAGACTCGACGCTCACGCGGGTTGCCAGTTTGAGGACACGCAACAGGAACGGGCGCAATTGACAACGAAAGCCGAGGAGACTTACAGACTGTAAGTTAATGGGTTGATTTATCCGCGTTTTAATATGCTCTCGTTCATAGAGATTTTTAGACGGATATCGAGGCTTTTTAGGTTGTGTGGAATCTGCTATCTCTGACCCAGTTTGTTTTCTCGTTTCCATGGCTGCGATACGCTGTGGCATTCCTGCCAACTGGCATCCCGGGGTGTCGAAATACTATTGGCTGAACTGGCAGTGGGCGGAGTCACACAGACCAAAACAAAAACCGACTGACAACACTGAACGTGTTAAATAATAAATAAAATAACTGGCTGTAGAAGTGTTTTTCATAAATATCTGCAAACACATTATGGTATTTTTATGCTTTAGTAGAGTAAAAAAATGACATACAGCACCTTTAAATACAGTTTTCAATCTCAAACTCTGACTGTGAGCACTGCACTTTAAGCTATACTGTATATGAGAACAACACAACACATTATATTTGACCTTTGTAAAATTATTTCTTTACCCTTTTGGTTCCATTATTTTCACAAACACACACACACAAAAATCACTCACTGCTCTTGACTGCGCAACTTTTGTAACTTTAAAGGAGACATATCATGCTTTTAAATCGTTCCTTTTTACATATAAATCATACATTTGTAGTCTATATAAAGCAGAACTGCAATGCTTGGGTCTGAATTCCTCATTATTATAGCTCCACGGGCCCCTTTTCTACCCCTTTTCTGATGTGCGTCTGAGAGCAACTCGTTTTGGTGCGGTTTCTTTAAATGCAAATGAGACACTTCATACCCCGCCCCCTCTCCAGGATGCAGAGGTGACACTCGGTTCAACTCCACCCCGTTCGGCCATTTTTGTAGTTTGATAGCAGAGATACGATTATCTAGCGGCACAGAAACTTTTTATTCACACGTTATTAACAAAATGTCAACAACGGAAGACTTGTCCAGCCAGCCTTACATGTTCGAGCCAGAGTCGGAGCCGGAGCGAGATGAAAATGAAGACGACGAACCTGCAGAACAACGTCTTGTATCGCAATGGTGTGTTACTGTATTTACACATGAAACTTTGGTCTTTCGACCTTTTACCACTGTGTCGATTTATTTTGATTAATATGTGCGAGGGAGAGAGAGCAAGACAGCGTCTAGTTTGGAGACGGTGAAGTCTTGTTTACTTTTTCGCCTGGCTCCGAAGAGAGAGAGAGTGCGTGCGCGCGACCGGGTCTCTCTCTCTCTCTGCTCGTTCTTTCAGTTAACCTGTCACAACCTGTCACAAAATACTGTAACGTAATAGTTCACAAAACGTCATAGATAACAGAAAAATCGGAACAGATTGAAAAATAAGGCCAAAACAGAATATAAAGATATCAACGAAGCACCTGAAGAGAATAATTTCAACTTTTCTGTACTTCTAAACACTCCAAATATACAACAAAATGCATTTAAGGGCTAAAAAAGTGGATTTAGCATGATATGTCCCCTTTAATAAGGATTAATTAATAAGGATGTTTGTTCTTATTTTATTACTGACTGTTTACTTCTCTTTAATAATGTTTTAAATATGTATATTAGTTATGCTAGTAGTTTTAGCTGTGGTATCGAAATTGGGATGGACAATTGTGAATTTTCACCACTGTTTTTGCAAAACCAGTTTCACGGCCAGTAAAAATATTTATGGCGGTACATTTTCTTAAGTCACCGGCCATTGGCAGGTGTGGCAAAAGGTTTATACACATAAATACACTTTATTTTAATCCAATCCTCACATAAACCTTACAGATCTTCTGTAGCTCCGCCCCTTTTCAGCGCTGCGCTCGTTGTTGTGTCTTCCGGTTTGTGTTTCCACCACATGAAGGTAAGATCTTACGGATTAATTAATGAATCACTTGTTTTAAAATCTCCCCGGTCTACTTACATTTATGACATCCGCATCAAACATTTCAATACTCATGATAACTTTCATTAACTCTACAATAAGTAAATCCACTTCATCAGCTAATTACTCTTTGACAGCGATGCTATAAAGAGCTACCAGAAGTTCAAACACAAAATTGTAAAGATGGCTGCGCGCTGGTTTCTGTGGCGCATACGGTCTGTAGCCTATAATTTCTGATTTTCATCAAGGCACGCGCACACACACACACACACACACACACACACACACACACACACACACACAGAGATAGCGGGTGATTAAATGCTAGAGTGAATACCATAACCTTTCATAGACCATCAGCTCATTGTGTATTTACACAACGTCTCGTCCGGGAACATCTCATCTCCCATAGAGACAGTGAACGCACACGCGAGAGAGAGAGAGAGAGAGAGATCTATGAATGAATAACATTCATGAATAACCATTGTTTTACCCTGAAGACACACAAACAAACTCCTACTAAAGAAGAGCACAAAAGCATTTTCTCTCTCATTCACGTTTGTTTGTAAAGGTTAATGCACTTCACGTTTTATTTATCGCATATCATCAAACCAACAAAATTGAAACAGGTGGAAAAAAATCCCACAGACACACACTCGGAGGAACCCAGAAATCATGACCAGAAGATCACAGAGACGCAGTAAACAACCACCTAGCAACCACACGGCAACGTACTAAAAAACACCTTAGCAACCCCAAAACAAAGCCCTAGCATCATACCAGCAAGTTTTCCATGTGAAAATAAATTAATAATGTAGAAAGCATAGTTAAATTTGACTGCACAAACATGCACAGTCCGCTTACCTTTGCGATAGTTGTCCTGTTTGCCCTGCATGGAGAAGGTTCCCATGATGAGACCCATAACTGCGTCTGTGGCTACACACACCTGTAGCATGAGACAGCAACTCGCTCAGATCAGAGCGAAACGTGTGTTTGTTGACGGTACTTCAGCGTGTGTGTGTGTGTGTGTGTGTGTGTGTCTGCGCTCACATCACAGATCCTTCCTCCCTCTCTCTCTCTCACACACTCCTCCTTTCTTTATCCTCCATCAATGCATATTAATCTTTCTCTCTTTCTGTCCGTCCAAATCTCTCTCTCTCTCTCTCTCTCGTTCTCCCACCCTGGAGACAAATAGAAAGAGTGCGAGAGAGAGTTAATTTCAAAAAGGAAGAGGACGATGACGACCAGGGAATGAGAAAAACCTCAGGAGACAGAAACTCTCTGGCAGAGGAATAAAGAACAGAGGAAGCGAGTGAGTGAGCGAGCGAGCGAGCGATTCTGGTGTGCGTTTCAGCGTGTGTGTCGTCATCCTAAAGCAGAAACGACAACCCAACCTTTTAGACAAAAGTAAAAAACACATCTCTCAATATTCGTTCATTTCACAGGGCTCAACATGAAGCTTCCCCAGCGGATTAAGGCAACAGAATGTGAATATAACAATTGAAACTAATAGATACTTCCTCACGGTGTATTAAAGGTGCAGTAAGCAATTTCTGAGAAACGCTGTTGATATTTCAATTCACCAAAACAAACACGCCCATACCCAAAAGGATCACACCCCTTTTTTGATAGCTCCGCCCCCAAATTCAAGAACATGCTATGCAACACAGGCACCTCCCCCCGATGAGAGGACACGCCCCTTACAGCTGATTGGCTGCAAGTGTGTTTTGGTGCTCGGTTCGATCATCCACTTTCAACAGCATTTCTAAGAAATCGCTTATAACACCACCTTTAAGGTTACAAGTTTTCTGAAAGGGTATGTTTAAATGTGTATGCATCATCTAATTAAATATGCACTAATTTGCATACATTTTAACATATATTTGAACATTGGGAAACAGCAGGTTAAAAAAATCTCGTTTTATTTTGTTGACATATTAGAGTTAAAGGTTTTTACTGAGTGGTTTTGGGGATTTTTGAATCAGAAAATACTGTCAACAGCCTGAAAAAAAAATAAATCACCATGTTTTTAGGAATAAAATATTCTATAAAAATCAGGCGAATAATATATGATCAAATCCCTCAGTAAAAAAATTCAGAATATAATTGAAGTGTATTTGTATTATAATTGAAAAGTACAGATGCAAATAGATAAGTGTAACAAACTAAACACTTAAATGTGTATTTTGGATGTTTTAGACATGTTATAGATGCAAAATAGCCCCAAATCTTACAATTGATCACGAAAAAAAATATTGTTTTGACTGTAGTTTCTCTTGCCTTAATTGTCCGAAAACTGAAAACACTACACTTGTCTCAAAATATTTTTGGTTTTACTAATGTTGCACACACACACACACACACACACAAAAAACATCCAGTAGAATTTGATTAAGCTGTACTTGAATAATTTAACTTAATGACTGTAATTTTCTGTAGAGGCGCTTTACAGTTGAAATTGAAGTAGTAATTATAAATAAAATGACTGATTCCTGAAATTAAAAGATTTTGTGACTCTTATAAAAAAATTATATGATGAATAAGTCATTATAACATATCTCAGCAAAATAAATTAAGCAATTTTCAACTTTATTTTATAAATTATACCAGATTCATCTCATTTTTAATCAGTTTAATATAATTTAAGTTGAATTGACTTATAGGCAAGCTAATTGTACTTAATTTAATTTTGTTACATTGTATTATTTATATACTGTTTTAATATTTCATATTTTGATTTAGCTGTATTTTTATATTTTCAATTTTAGTTTTAATAATTTGATGTGCTTTTGCCATTATTTGTTATTTATATTTCTATTTAACTTTAATTTACTTTTATTTCAGTTTTTTGTAATATCAGTACCTCAACATAAACTTAGTGTATTTAGTTGACAAGGCAACATTTATAATTGTTGTTAAAGTTCTTTAAGTTTAAGTTTTTCATCTAATATTTATATTTTTCTTTTATTTCAGTTTTATTACAATTAACAATTAAAAACGTATAATAGTTTAAGCTAACCATAACAACTGTTTTTATGTTTTTATTATTATAAACCTTTTTTAAAGCATTTTATATAAAGCAATATAAATTAACATCAAAACTATATAAATAAACGTGAATTGACTCAACAACAAAAAAATGCCAAATAACTTAGAAGGGGAAAAGGATCAAATGTGAAAACTTAAATTTCTGTCGGTCCAAAAGTAATAATTACTTCACAGAAATAAAAACAAAACCAAAACCTTAAATTGTGCTCAAGATTCTCATTTACTTTCTACTATGTGCCTCAAAAAAACCCTCTCAGACTTTGTCAAATCCAGTGACTGATTTTGTTCCTCAAAAATGCACTTTGTAGCTGTTGAGATGAAGCCATTTTGTGCAATATGCATCAAAAATATGGGAATGATCTGTCTAAGGCTGAGGCAAAACAATATGAGCAAAGCATCAAAGCAAAGACTGTGTTTGATAGTTTTTTTTTGAGAACTAAAATCTCACTTTGCCATTGGGTTTATTGATGTTGTTTCAAGTTTATCTCAGTTGTGTTCAGAGCGAAACCCAACACAGACCAAAGACAGACACTGTGGATGAAACCCGGGTGAAAGAACAGTTTGAAATTAATGAAAATAAAATTATACACTTGAGAACAGCTTGTCTGCTTTGCACAAGTCTGTTCTCTGTATATCCGTTAGACTATAATTAGTGGACTTTAAAGGGGTGGTTGATTATGATTTCACTTTTCTAACTTTAGTCAGTGTGTAATGTTGCTGTTTGAGCATAAACAACATCTGCATAGTCACGACACTCAAAGTTTAAAGCAAAGGGAGATATTTGCTTTTAAAGAAATCGCTTTTTAAGGACTACAACAAACGGCTGGTAGCGACTATACACATTCCTACACGACTACATAAATCGTGTTCAGGGGGCGGGGTTTATGTAAATTTTAGGGTTGGTGATGTCACTAACCTATAGTGACATCACCAATCCTAAAATTTACATAAACCCCGCCCCCTGAACACGATTTATCATCTGTCGGAGACATGCTTTGAACATCTTCTGGACTGAGGCAGATGTGAGCTTTATTTTATGCCCTTTAATATATATTTAATTCAAACTGAAATATTGATATTTTGAGAATGAATGTTTCAGTCTGTCCTGAGGGCTGTTGGGTTGCATGGGTGTCCGGTCACACTGCGTGGGCTATGAATGTACATCACCACTTCACAAAACAACACATTCTCACGCAAAATGCACCACTAGAGAGTTTGTGAAGACAGAAATGCATGAGAATCAGGGCACTAGTACAAGACTGCAACTAAACCCAGCTCCAAATGTTCTGTTCACACACAGATCACTTATACTGTATAGAAATGGCATGATATATAAACCGCATTTAAAGCTGCAATATGTAATTTTTTTTCACCGCTAGGGGTCGCTAACCTCTTACAATAACAAAGGTGTCGGTTGATGACACATAAGCAGAATTATGGATCTTGTCGTCATGCTGAAGGATCTAATAATGTTTATGGATGAGTGAATACACTGATGTGTTTAGCATGACTGTGGGATGAAGCGGCGCGAGTGCTAATGAGAGACAGATCTCAGCGCTACACGCGAGTCCCGCGGATATAAAGGAATGAGGACATTTAATCCTACCGAACTAACTTACCCGCAAGTGCTGAATAATACTCACACTGATCAGTTTATTAGACGAATGAAACTTGTGAGGGAACGCAGCGCTGCTTCACTTGCTCTACACTATCACACTAAACTGCATTTGAGTGTGTTAAAGTTATAATGTTATTCTGTGTGTTAGTTTGTCTGTATGAGACTAGCAGTGAGCTAGATCAACATTAGAATAACATACTGATCATATTCTAACATTTCATCATGTTGAGCTGTGTAACATTGATTAGTTTTATGTACATTAGCTCACCTCTACATTTGCGCGTCTCTGTCAAGTGGAAGTTAGCCGCGGACGCTAGCTCTCGGCATCTCGAAAACGCCACGCTGATATTGATCCTTGTTTTAGTTCTCCTTTTGTCCTAAAGTCTGCTTGCCATGGTCCATAATGTTTGAACGAAACAACAACAGCGTGAGCGTGCGCTAGACGTAACGCAGTTGTCCACGTCTGTCGCCATGGTTACTATGGCAGTACGAGCGGAAACCAGGGATAACGCGGATATTACATCATTGACAGGCGACAAGTGAACAGGGACGAGCCGTTATTTAAAACTGGAATTTCTCTGAAATTAAAAATCTTTGGGAACTTTTGGGATATTGTAAGTACACAGATGGAGGAAATATATCACACTGTGCAAGTGATTTTTGGATATTTTATTACAAAATTCGTACATATTGTACCTTTAATCAACGTCAAACAAATTTGACTTTTACATGAGCGGTTCTTTTTAGTGACTGGAGAACATGCACCACGATCAGTGGAGTCTGATTCACGAACAAATAACTCTTACGAGACACATGTTTAAAGTGAATCAAAAATATACAAGCATGGTCCAGAGTAGTCGGACTCACAAACAAATGAGTCGGTTCTACTTAAAGGACTAGTTCACTTTCAAAAAATTTTTGCTGATAATTTTTTGGAGTCTGTTTGATTGAGTGTGTGGACAGGTCTTTTATACAGGTAACGAGTTCAAACAGGTGCAGTTAATACAGGTAATGAGTGGAGAAAAGGAGGGCTTCTTAAAAACTAACAGGTCTGTGAGAGCCGGAATTCTTACTGGTTGGTAGGTGATCTTATGTCATTCAATAAAATGCAAATTAATTACTTAAAAATCATACAATGCGATTTTCTGGATTTTTGTTTTAGATTCCTTCACTCACAGTTGAAGAGTACCTATGATAAAAATTACAGACCTCTACATGCTCTTTGTAAGTGGGAAAACCTGCAAAATCGGCAGTGTATCAAATACTTGTTCTCCCCACTGTATAGGCTATATATATATATATATTAGTGGTGGGCCGTTATCGGCGTTAACGTGCTGCGTTATATATATATATATAT
Source organism: Squalius cephalus (assembly GCF_949319135.1). Classification (NCBI taxonomy): domain Eukaryota; kingdom Metazoa; phylum Chordata; class Actinopteri; order Cypriniformes; family Leuciscidae; genus Squalius; species Squalius cephalus. Next base: position 34,255,472 of record NC_137135.1, read on the forward strand.
TAGGGCTGTGAAAAGATTAATCGAGATTAATCGCATCCAAAATAAAAGTTTGTGTTTAAATAATATATGTGTGTGTACTGTGTATAATTAAATTTGGATATATAAATACACACACATGCATGTATATATTTAAGAAAAACTGTGTTATTTATATATAAAAAAAATTATACTTATATATAATATAAATTATATATAAATATATACAGTATATGTATGCAAATATTTCTTAAATATATACATGCATGTGTGTGTATTTATATATACAAAATAATTATACCAAGTACAAACACATATATTATGTAAACACAAACTTTTATTTTGGATGCGATTAATCGCGATTAATCTTTTCACAGCCCTAATATATATATTCTTTTTTTAATTTTTTTTTTAGAAAATGACCGATCATTTCGCTGGATAAGACCCTTGAGACGGACATTTGAACCTTCAAACCGTTGGTTGCCATTGAAGTCCATTATATGGAGAAAAATTTTCCTCAAAAACCTTAATTTCTTTTCGACTGAAGAAAGAAAGACATGGATATCTTGGATGACATCGGGGTGAGTAAATCATCAACAAAAATTTTTTTGAAAGTGAACTAATCCTTTAATGAACCAAAAACATCAGTGTAAGTCATGACCAGTCCAGTATGATTCCCAAACAATTTACTCTAACGAACTGGTTCTTTTAATGAATACATGTTGTGAATTAGTCTGATGAATCATTCACTGAACTGAATCAACATCCGACTCACAGATACACACACACACACACGGGAAGAACCGCTGTGAAGTGTTGTGTTAAATCCCTCGAGAGGAAAAATGTGACCCCTCCCTGACAGCAAACTTTAATTAATCACATTAATGATGACAAATTACCATTTTTGTTTCAAAGACAAGCACTCCCTGCAGGCAGAGATATAGCCTAATGAAGTACATCTGACTCGCTGAATACTAACATCCTCCTGTCTCATCACAAAAACGCCTCTGAACAATGATTAAAAAAAATAATGTTAATATTTAATTGGGTATCTCAGTGAAAGTGTAGCTGGCAGAATCTGCATCCGATTCCTAGTTTGCGGTTTGATATCACGATTTCTTGGCTATAAATCCGCAGTCCGATATGTCGCAGACATGCAAATAATATCTTCTTATACACTTCTTCATGATTTGTGAATTTAGGTGACGCGATCCTCTGATCTGAAATCAGTGTTATTTTCATAGTGACTCTTAATTATATAAAGCGTTTAGCTTTAAAAGTTAGACACCAGTTTTATCTTGATCTGCTTGGTTTTTATTTATTTATTAAACTTTTTTCACTGCAAATTAAAATTGGTAAGTTCCTCAATAGTCAGGAATGTGAAAAATAGATGTTCTTCATGTTTAACATCTATTTCCAATATACACGCAGACTGCGTTAATACAAAATCACTTGTTTTAGATTGTGTCTCATTTGTGAAAACTTTCAGTTTAAAAATAGTCATCTAATCGGGCCATATTATTATATAATAATAATTTTATATAGGCACTATTTGTGAAATTTGTCATTTTTCACAAATCAGAATGTTAGACACTCAGGAAAGGGTTAACTGACCAAAGCTGTACTGTGAAAGATTTCACAAATCAGAATAGTTAAGGCCTAAGAAAAGGGTTAACCAATAAAACTATACCGTGAAACCTTTCACAAACCGGAATAGTGTACCTGTATTTACTTCCCGTTTTCGGTTGAAGTCCACAGTAGTCGATTGTCGAGTTAACGCGCATAGGTTTAGTCATAGATATCATATAAAGGCTAGATGTCTCGTCCGCGCTGCTGGCCAATGGAGCTCGACATCCGCACACGGCGGCCATCTTACGACAGGGTGCTCGCTCACTCATAACATGGTGCATGTACTTTTAAATAACCATAACTTGCTCAATTTTCTACCGATTTTCAAACGGTTTGGTTTGTTATAAACGTCAGAGATGTAGCTATTATACTGCATACATATGAATAATTATGTTCAAAATGTTTAAGCATTCAGAATTATAGCCACGTTAATAACGTTTGTAAGAAACCAAACCGTTTGTAAATCCGTCCAGATTTCAGCGAGATAAGAGGATTTGTGTGTGTGCTGCTCACTCACTTTAAAGGAGAAGTTCACTTTTAAAATGAAAATTCTGTCATCATATACTCACCCTCATGTTGTTTCAAAGCTGTATGAATTTCTTTCTTCTGCTGAACAGAAAGGAAGATATTTAGAAGAATATCAGTAACCAGACAGCTTTTGGGTCCCAATGACTTCCATAGTAGGAAAAAAATATACTATGGAAGTCAATGGGACCCAGAAACTGCCTGGTTACTGATATTCTTCTAAATATCTTCCTTTCTGTTCAGCATAAGAAAGAAATTCATAGAGCTTTGAAACAACATGAGGGTGAGTATATGATGACAGAATTTTCATTTTAAAAGTGAACTTCTCCTTTAATTCACAGAGCCCTGTCCTAAGATGGCCGCCGGTGATGCCGGAAGTGACTCCGCCTTAAGACATCTAGCCTTTATATGATATCTATGGGTTTAGTTACCTATGATCACGCGCGTGAACTCGACAATCGACTACTTTGGACTTCAACCGAAAACAGGATGTAAATACAGGTATGTGCGCTGGCTTAAATAACATCATTTTTATCCATTTCTTTCACATCTACTGCAGTCAGATTCACTCGTGTTCACTCTGAAGGAATCACTCACATGACCTGTGCACTTGTAATGACACATCAAGGATGTTAAGAGGCTAAAAGCAGGTTTAAATATTGCCCCATTGAAGTCAACAGGGTGCAAATTTTAAAAAGAGGATAACACGGTGTAGGCAACACCGATTTTTGTCGTTGTTCTCTGTATTGACAGCACTCCAAATTGACAAAAAAATTAGCTCAATGTTAAAATTGACCGGAGTTCTCCTTTAACTGAACAAAATTGTGTTGTGGGATATTTGTTGGAAATAATGTTGGTAACCTGACAGTTGACGGTAGGCATTGACTTCCATAATATTTTTTTCCTACTATGGAAGTCAATGGCTACCATCTATATAGCAAAAGCAATAGCAATTTTATTTATATGGCACAGTTAAAACAACACAAGTTGACCAAAGTGCTTTACAATGTAACACAGACCACAAATAGAGAAAAATATCTAATTTGAAAAAGAAACATCACATAGGCAACACAAATAATACAATTGTCACTGATTAAGCTATTGAAAACAGATGTGTTTTGAGTTGCACGCGCACACACACACACACACACACACAGTAGCAGCGTCAATGTGTTTAGGCAAACTATTCCAAAGTTTAGGCGCTGCTACAGCAAAAGCGCGATCTCCTTTTTGATTTCAATGTGTCCTGGGTATTTTGAGTATCTACTGTATGATTACCAACATTCTTCAGAATCTCAGACAGGTTTGTAACAACATGAGGCTGAGTAAATTATGAGAGAATTTTCATTTTTGGGCGAACTATCCCTTTAAATAAATCAATTGTCAATAAAGAAAGGAAGGAAACCGCAAAAACATTAATGTTTTAACAGCATAGGTCTGAACAGCAATGTCAAAAGACACTTAATTAACGTGTCTTGTCAAACAGATGTCAGGTTTAATTGGCCTGTCATTATAAATAATGACGCACTTTCCGCCCTCTAGTGTTTAAAAAGGGAACATCACAGTCAATCACACAAAAGCACGCACTGCCACCCAGCGGCAGACTCGGGAACTACATGCTGCAATTTCAACGCCAACAACACTACAGCGAATTTTAATCAACACACATTCAATCACACTTTATATGTAAACCCCAATTACAAAAGCCCTTTAAAAAATTAAACGAAACTTTTCATTCATCAAAAAATGCAGATTGTCCAGGCACTTATGGCGTCCTCTTGTGAAAATGCTTCTCACCAGAGTCAGACAGACCTGACTATCAATGAAGGGATGTAAAGCATGTACTTACGGAAGACATGATGGATTCTGCACACAGATGTGAATTTATATCGTGGCGTAACGTTAATCCAGTCAGTGTCAAATGTTTATTTTAGCCTTTGTCTCCCTGACTCGTGTGCTAACAGTGCATCTCTGAAGTATCATAAGAGGAGTGGGCGTGACAGGCGGTCTGAAAGTTGCCCCTGATTGGTCAGATAGAGTGAGTCTAAATAATAATTATCATATTTTAACTATTTCGTTAAGACTACAGTTCTATTAACATGTCTAGGTGTTATTAGTCAGGCGTATATGAGGCAGCGCGTAGACGGCGTTGTCACGTGATCCCTGTTACTTTTCTCAGCGGTGGCCAGAATGCATCAATCACTGTCGCTTGCGATTACAGATTAATGTTTACAATAATTCGGACCGAAATCTACACTAAAACATCGCTGCTTTTTAAAATAAAATAAATAATGCTATCTTGATAACCCAACAGCTAAATTAATTTTCTCATACACGAAACAGTTTGCAGCAGCAACATTCTTAATTTATTAACACACACACACACACACACACACACACACACACAATATATAGTACCGTCAAAAGTTTGGAAACATAACTTTAAATATTTTTAATGTTTTTGAAAGATGTTTGTCTCTTTTGATCATCAAGCCTGCATTTATTTGATTAAAATACAGAAAAAACAGTAATATTGTGGAATAGTTTTGCAATTTAAAATAATGGTTTTCTCTTTTAATATATGTTAAAATATAATTTATTCCTGTGATCAAAGCTGAATTTTCAGCATCATTACTCCAGTCTTCAGTGTCACATGATCCTTCAGAAATAATTATGCTTATTCATTATCAATGTTGGAAACAGTTGTGCTGCTTAATTTTTTTTTCTTTTATAACCTGGGATGCTTTTTTCAGGATTTTTAAAGAACAGCATTTATTCAAAATATAAATCTTTTGTATCAAACAAAGTTTGGTTGACAAACTGTTTCCAACATTGATAATAACTGAGTATCAAGTCTTCATATTAGAGTGATTTCTGAAGGATCATGTGACACTGAAGACTCGAGTAATGATGCTGAAAATTCAGCTTTGATCACAGGAATAAATTACACTTTACTATATATTCACAAAGAAAACAGTTATTTTAAATGTTAATAATGTTTCACAATTTTAATTTTTTTTTAAATCAAATAAATGCAGGTTTGTTGAGCAGAAGAGACTGCTTTTAAAAACATTAAAAATAGCAATGTTTCCAAACTTTTGACCAGTATGTATACAGTAGCCTATACTATATCTAAAATATGAATGATTGCTGAGTGCATCCAGTAGGTGTCAGTGTAACTCGACTCTTCCTCCTCCTGCTGTTTACAGGCACTGAGTAAAAGCTGTGAGTTTAAAGGTAAGATAATAGAGTGTAAGTAATGCGAGATTACAGGCTTTCCCACTGACTGCTTGAACACACACATTTAAACCAGATCAGTTCTGCTAAACCTGCTCATGACAGAACCCAGGCACTTAATCAAACATAAAATACGTGCCAAACCGTGGAGAATGAATCCCATGCATCAGACAGGCTGAAATGGAAAGTAAAGGATCTGGAAGTGAATGAGGAGAGGAAGGAGAAGCTTAAGAGGATCAGGGAGTTTCTTCATCGAGAATCATTAAAACCAGCAGGAGAACTGGATTCAACGACAGAGCTGGGAAAGATGTAAGGAACATGTTGAGTGTTTCTTGATCTTTCAGTCATATTGAGTTCAGTAAGAAATGTTCTCAAAGATTTCAAGATATTGACACTCACAAAAGTGTTTAATACTAACATGCACCATGGTATTCTTTGGAGGACCTTAAACCTCACATATTAGTCAATAAACGAATAATAACCAGTTATGTGTTGTATATATATATATATAAATAGGCCTATATATAATGTGTGTGTATGTGTGTAATCTTTGTTTCATATAGCTTTGCACCTTTGTTATGGTAAATTTTTTTCAATTTCCTCCTGAGACCCAGAATTTTTTTTTCAAACCGGTTCCACGGAGGGCCTAGTGTATGCAGGTTTTCTCTTTTACCTTGAACCAAACTGGGGTGCGTTTCCCGAAAGCATCGTTGGCCAACTATGGTCGCAAGTTCCGTCGTTACCAATAGAGTTCAATGGACATTGCGATGAACTTGCGACCATAGTTGGCCAACGATGCTTTCGGGAAACGCACCCCTGATTGAGTAGGTCACTAATTGGTTAAGATCTCCCCTCACCTGGTAGTCTAGGTCTTAATTGGGCACTAATTGAAGGGAAATACCAAAAACCTGCATACACTAGGCCCTCCGTGGAACCGGTTTGAGAAGCATAAGAAACAAATGGTAAAAAAAATGTTATGCTATGTCCTCTGTAGTGGACACCAGGACTCAGGTTGTAGAAAAAAATTAAATGACATGAAATTATATGTTTATGCAAAAACAATGGGATTTTATTTTATTATTTTTTTCAATCACCAATAAATTTTGGGGTTTCAGGATTTTAACCAAAATTTGTATAAAGATGATTCTCAACTATGTTATGAAAGATATAACTAAATGAATTGATACACCATTTTACTTTATGCAATATGTGGGTAAAATGGCCATAAATTAATATTCCCATTCAATGCAATGTATCTGTATCTAATGTGCACATTAATGTGTTCTTGGAGCAACTTGGAAGTGTAATAATTGGAGTAATAATAAGCAACATTTTAATAATAATATCTAATATTTCATAGGAATATTGATGTATAATTTATTTCCATATTCACCTGTTGTGTCTCCCATGAATGTATGAAATCAACGTCCAGTTCTGGAACAGAAAGTCATTTTTTTATTTGAAACCCCATAACGTTTTCCTGAGATGTTGGTTTATGAAATACAATTTGAAAAGTAGTCCGATTTAAATGATAATTACAATATATTATCATATTTCCATAAGAGTGCTTATTTTTAAAGACCAAGGAGAAGTTGTTTTCGTGGTGAAGCCTCCAAACATGTGGTGTCTCTGGAAAGCCCTGTCAGAGAAATCCACTCAAATATAATGTACATTACAGTGGACAAAAGTCTATGGGGTCCCAGGAGGATATGTCTGCTTTCTATAAATACAGAACACACACACACACACACACACAGTCAGTCTGGGTCTGGATGATCTGCTCATATCTCCTGAGGTTACTGCTCTTAAAAGGCAACAATGCAAATACAACTTCACACACTTTCAACGCCAAGTGTAATCACACCACAAACAGACACATATGCTGTTAAAGCCAGAGTTGTGATGTGTGTGTGTTCCCTGAGGACATGGACATAAAACACACACACACACACACACACACACACGACTGTGTCTGTGCTTCAGCTCCGGCTCTACGGGGAGCTCATGTGTACAATCTGAAACTGAGGAAATCACATTACTCCAGAGTCATCAAGTGTAAGTGTGTGTGTGTGTGTGTGTGTGTGTGTGTGTGTGTGTGTGTGTGTGTGTGTGTGTGTGTGTGTGTGTGTTCAATGCAGCACTTATAGCCTGAAGTCACACAAACAAATACATTTTACAATATCAGAAGTACAGAATGAAACTTGCTTATAGTGAATGAATGTACAGTATGTGTGTGTGTGTGTACAGTACATGGTCACATGATGCAGAGTCTTTGCCTGAAGGTTTACAGCAAAACACAGTGATTGTGTGTTTATTTACATAATGGTATTTACTAGTAATCTAAATGGAGGCATAGACTACTTTTGTTTTATATACAGCTATAGATGCTATAGCCCTAACAGAAAATGTTCGGCTTTTTTACATTTTTTAGAAAATGTGTTTTGCTATACTGTTTTTACAGATATAGAAATCTCCAAAAGGAGGTGTTTGAGAGATTTCATCAGGTTTAGCTCACTTCTGGGTACTAATTTGTCCCCAAATAATGGTTAGGTACACACGGGCTAAAAAACATGAGAGAAAAAAAGAAAAGACATAAAAGCATCAAACATTTCATTCAAATCAATTAAATAACAGACATTTACAGGTTTAAAAACACACTAATAAATTATTATTGCTCAGCGTTTGCTCTTTCATAACTCACTGAAGCATCAACAAATTCCTTCTGGGACATAAAATAGACGCAACCTAAACCTCATAGAGACAATCGGCTGCTCCCCACAGGTGAGCGATCTCAGGTTTTTCTCATAAACACATATACATAAACATAAATCCAGACAATTTTGATCTTGTCGGGACATTTTTTGGTCCCCATATATAATGTTTTTTGAAAAATGTAAAAATGCAGAAAGTGATGGGTAGGTTTAGTGTGAGGGGAGAGAATATACAGTTTCTACAGTATAAACATCATTAAGACTATGGAGAGTCCTCATAAAACCCAACGTGTGTGTGTGTGTGTGTGTGTGTGTGTGTGTGTGTGTGTGTGTACTTGTACAACTATCTTTGTGAGGACCAGTTTGAGTTTTAGACCATTGGAGTGAGGACAGAGAGAGTAAAGTGAGGACATTTTGGCCGGTCCTCAGTTTCTGAGAGCCTTTAAAGGCCTGTTTGAGGGTCAAGACTTGGTTTTAGGGATAAGGTTATAATGAGGTCAAGGGTCGGTTTAGGGTCAGGGGTCGGGTTAGGCACTTAGTTGTGATGGGTAAGGTTAGGGTACGCGGCTAGAGATTGCATTGTGTCAATGAATGTCCTCATAAAGATAGATGTACAAGAATGTGTGTATGCGTGTGTGTGAGTGTGTGTGCATGCGTGTGTGTGTGTGTGTGTTGTATTTAGTGTTTTCCTTTAATTCTGTCTGACAAGTGGCAGTAAAATAAGATGGTAAATCAAAGCAGTAAAGCAATCGCTCTCACACACACACACACACACACACACACACAATCTGTGATCACTCCCATAGGTCTTTGCTCACACGTAAAACACACAATCTCATCTTGTAAACAACATCATTACCTCTATTTCTCCCACATGGCACTCACTGTGCAAGAAACACACATAAATATAGTCATCACTGTTTTTCCACCCAGAAGTCAATATACGTCACTGTAAATATGAAAGGATGTGTACGGCGTTCCTCAGATGCCCTGGAGGATCACTACACACCTCGTGAAGGGCCCTCGGATATCCTACTGTGTTTAAACCACTTATTATTAATGAACTGAACATCCGACACTCTTCAGCGTTCCTTCAGAAAGTAAGGATTGATTTAGTAAGTTCTTCTGCTGTCTTAAAGAGGTTATTAATGTGTGTAGTTTTAAATTTAGTGTTCATTTTGAATTGTGTGCTGTACATTTTTTTGTACTCTATGTACATTTTTGTGTTTAGGTTTTGAATGTGTACTGTTGGTACACATTTGCATAGGATGTATTATGTGTTTGAATGTATTATGCATAGGATGTATTATGTGTTTGAATGTATTATGTGTTGTATGTACACTTGTGTATTTTGAATTTATGTACACAATTATGTATATTTGCATTAAAGACTCCCCAATATATAGTTTGTAATTTAAATATATATATATTTGTTGAAACGTGTATTGTTTAGACAAATAAACAATCTGTATTCAAAAACAATGTGTATTTTATTTATTAAAATAAGGTAATAATTTACCCAACTGGAGTTTAACCCAATGCATTGGGTTAAAATAACCCACAGTTGGGAAGGTGCAGTACCAATCCATAGTTGGGTTATTCGTTGGGTTATTTTTAACCCAACATTTTTAAGTGAGTAGAGGTTCTCCATAAGAAACCAGCTGTGTGACAATCTGAGACAATAATAATATATAATAATAATAATAATAACAATAAATAATACCACGAAAACCTTTTCACTGAGACTGATGATGATTCTGTACCGTGATTGTCATGCTCTCAATGCCACCAAACACTTAATTAATGCAGATTGAATACACTAAAAAAATCACTCAGAAAACAGTGAATTGTACAAAGAAATGGCACGTAAAAAAAAACTTTCACCGTGTAGATAATCCATATTTATGTTATGCACCCTTTAAGTTAATTATGCACACATTTCCATACCTTTAATGAGTGTTCCAGTCACCAGTCTGCTCACAGACAGAGCAAACTTCACTAACCCGTGTTTGCAGCGCCTGGCACAGCCGGACATCCTCACAATGTTAAATCCCGAAACTAGTTCAATATTCCGCTCAAGAGGAGATTGACAGTCAGCTGAGGGGAACGGAGTAAAGCAGGACCATCAGGAGGAGATGCGAGATTCAGGAGCTCAGAGAACCGAGGCGAGCGAAAGTTAGATCCACACGAACTCGACTGACAAGGGTTTGGTTGTCTTCCTCAGTGTGAAATCCTTCACCTCTTCTCTGTTCTTTCTCCAGTTTCTGCTCAGATGAAGGACGCACTGAAATCAATGAAGAGACGAATCAATGAAGCGCCGTGAAATTAAAAAAAAGTCCAACTTTCAACAAAAAAAAAACATCAACTTGAAAAAATGAAGAAGAAAAAAAGGACAGGAGAGAATGAATGATCGCTGAGTGGACCGAATGAATAATTAAAGAATCTCAGAGTCCCTCTGATGAAGAGTGATGATCAGCTGCAAACTGACGCACAGCACGATTTCATACGCTTTTATTCCCACCCTCTGCTCTCTCTCACACACATACATACACACACACACACACACACACACACATCCTCACCCTCTCTCTCTCTCTCTCTCTCTCTATCCTCTCTCTCTCTCCCCCTCTCTCTGACTCTCTCCCTCTCACCCCCCCCCCCCCCCTCTCTCTCTCTCTCACACACACACACACACATACACACACCCTCCCTCTCTCTCTCTCTCTCTCTCTCTCTCTCCCTCTCTGTGCTGCAGAGCACCGTTTCACTTCCAGCACTGTAATGTGGATGGTTCCTCCTGGGTTGATAAGGTTCAATATTACGGATGTGCCTGCATGGTGTTTTTCTCTACTGTATCTCCTCCCTCTCTCTTACATTCTCTGTCATTCTCTTTTCTTTCTTTAAGAAGGTTTTGCATGGATGGAGGACATCACTGCGGTTAGTGATGAGAACCACTGAAATGATACACTCTGTTCTGCACTGTATTGTAAGAAGAAGCAAAAAGTAAATGAATAAGTGATGACTGGTTCAGTGAAACCCTCAAGATCCCATATATATATATATATATATATATATATATATGGGTGATTCTCCAACTACAGGCACTTTTGTTGTCCCTGGCCTTTTTTTGTGAATAAATAAACAAACAAGTGCACAAATACACTGTCATTATGAAGTTCATGCTCCAACATCCTAGTAACCACCAAATCTTGCCCCTTTTTTCTTTTAAAAATGCTTTTGCATGGCTGTTTATTAGCAGGTTTTGCAGTTTTATGCTTGTCCCCAACCCAGACTGGCCCTCTTTGAATGTTAGAAAATTATATTAAAGGATCGATTTAAAAATATTTTTTAACATGTTTGTCTTAAGGACAAATAAAATAATGTCATACCATCGAAATTCCATATGTATGTCATAATTTTAAACTATTTTTGGAATGAAATACGTCTGTCCCCTGGTTTTCCGTCATTTCCACCTCCCTCAACAAAATCCACTTTAATAGACCCACCTTAAATATTTTATTTACTTGATAATCATGGAAATAACTGTGAAAAGGATGTATTAGTTGAAGATGAAACTTCAGGCACATGTGCTCTTCAGCACAAGAAAATAAATCAAGGTAACTCAAGCTTTTATACAGAATATTTTTATTCAGCGTCATTTCCACCTTGTCTGTAGTTTGGGTGAATTATGTACAACAAATATGAAAATAATGTATTTATGTTTATTACGAGTAAACAACATAATAAGTCCAAAAGTGGCTAAGCCTGACATGAGGGTGTGCTAATATTGCAGAAAAACTGCTAAAATGTCATTTCCACCTCCGTCATTTCCACCTCTGAGAAATTTGAGGCGTAGATTTGGACATGATATATGCTGTTTTTGTGCGCTATTGGCATGTTCTCATGACATATTTGTGCTCTTGGACTGAAAACTTTATATATCACCATTCCAGTACACTCTAAATGTATTTTTATTTATCTATATTTATATGAATGTTTTGAGCAGGTTTATATAATTTGCATATCATTTGTAATCATTATTTTTAAAACTATTAGGTATTCTGTTCAACTCATATATGTTAAATAATAAAATACATGGTTAAAAATATTTTACACTGGCAATTTAAGTAAAAATAAACAGAAACAATCTTTCCACCATAAACCGTCATTTCCACCACTTTCCACCACTACAGTTTTTAAGAAAAAAATAAGAATAACCAATGATGAGGATCTTAATGTATTTTAAAATAAGTAGTAATAGTTAATTACTCACAATATATGTGTGAGTGACTTATAATAAACATAGACCTGAGCAAAAATGAGATGCTGTAGGCAAAAATCCCAACTCGTGGCAACTCGTGGCATTTTAGCAACTTTAAATGAAAATGCATTAAGTTCATGAAGTATTAAGATTTATTTTGTTACATGATTAGGTAGCCACTGATGTTGTTGACGGATACATAATCTTATATAACAGTTTTACAATATTATATTGTAATAAAATACATAAATTGAAAAGTGGTGGAAATGACATGGCTCTTCAGAAAAACTGTTAAAAATAATAATAATCCATGGAATTCTAAAACTGCCCACTGTTATATTGTGTTGGAAGTCAAATGAATGAAGCTAGGAAGATTGTTTTAAGAGTGTTTTAAGAAAGTGAATTTTACATAAACTCACAGTGCCAAAAGTGCTTCTAGTTGGAGAATCACCCATATATATATATATATATATGTGTATATATACACACTCAGAAAAAAAGGTACAAAAGCTGTCGCTGTGGCGGTACCTTGTACCTTGTACCTAAAAAGTGCATTTTAGTCCCTCAAAGGTACATATTAGTACATATTAGAACCCTTTTGAAGGGTACTGTCCCAGTGACAGCTTTTGTACCTTTTTTTCTGAATGTTGTATATATATATATATATATATATAATTATGATATAGCTATTATATGTTAGAACTATAGGCTATATAGATTAATCAGTTATTATACCTTACGGCATGAGTGTATAATGTGCATATAAATAGCACATTCATACATACATCTGTAAATAGCATATCTGCATACGTAAGTCCGTCTATTGTGGGGGTTTTTTCTGTATTTTATTACTGTATTGTATTGTATTGCCTATTTTTTGTGTTCCATTTTATTGCCTTTAGCCCCATGTTTGTCTGTACTTTTTCAGCACTTGAAGCTCCTGTCACCAAGACAAATTCCTTGTGTGTGTAAACCTATTTGCCATTAAAGGTGCAGTAAGCGATTTCTGAGAAACGCTGTTGATATTAAATTACCAAAACATGATCACAGCCTTGATAGCTCCGCCCACTAATTCACAAAGGCACCTCCCCCATCATGAGTGGACACGCCCCTTACAGCTGATTGGCTACAAGTGTGTTGTGGTGCTCGGTCCGATCCACTTTCAACAGCGTTTCTCAGAAATCGCTTACTGCACCTTTAAAGCTCATTCTGATTCTGATTAAAAATAATTGTTAACAAATAAAATGTACATGCAATTTGAAATATGAGACTGCATTTTTCTAGTTACTTTTATGTAAAAAAAAAAAAAATTTTAAATGATTTGATTTAAACTTAGTTTTGCAGGTGCACCATGTAACTTTTTTTGTTCAAAATTAACTAAATTTAAATAATGAGTCTATACATCATCAATCCTTTTTCCAAAACGTGATTTGTCTAACCCTGATTTTCGTACGAAATTGAGTATATGTCACTTGTCCATGTGTGTCTTGTCATATCCACAAATAGAGAAAAGTTGCTCCGGCTAATTTGACGAATGTTTTTAATAAAACGCTGAACTGAGGAGAGTCTTCTGGCAAAAAAGAGAACACTCGTAATAAAACATGAATCAACATTAGCTTGGCTTTTCAGAGATGGCAAGAACTGAAGGATTAGAAATGTTGTAAAAGCGATGCGGAGATGATGGCGTTTTCATTACTCAACAGGTGTAAGGTAACAGATAAAGTGCCATATGTAGCTCTCAAACAGAGTTCATTGTAAAGCATTATCTATTGTGAAGATCATTCCGGTTTAAATGGTACTTTTAATGTGTAAAGCTACAGTAACATATTCAGCTAGTCAGCTTGAGATCCTTTCCATCTAAACTGGTTTTATTATGGCTAGTAGTGAATGTTTTCTGAGCCGTAGGAGAACCATATTCATCCGCACAGTCTCACACAGAGCCGAAGCACAACCAAAACAATGTTCTTCCACAAAATGCATGCAGTTTTGTTTTTTAACCACTAGAGGGCCAAATGTTACATAGTGTAGGCCTACCTTTAATAAATATAGAATGTTAATTTAAACATGCAAAACATATTGAACGGTTTGTTGTTAATAGTGTAAGTTTTATTTTATTTATTTTACCTAAATAAACATAAATGTTAAGCAAAACTGGAATGATACTGGAAGACTGATATGTGTATTTTTACTGGACTCACCATGTGATTTTAGTGTTATATTCCTCATTTGTAAGTCGCGTTGGATACCTTTCCAAATGAATAAATGGAAAGGTAATCAGCACAGGCTCTGCTCATTTATCTGTTGAAGCAAGAACCACTAAGATTCCCAGGACAAAAAAAATACTTTCCAGTCGCTGGATGTTAGGATGCAAATCAGATCAGAATTGCAGAACAGCAGAAATCTCAGAGGATCTGTGAGTGTCATATTCTATCCATCCTAAAGAGTATACAGGATTATAGTATGCCAAAGGTGCCCAGATAGTGTAGGTTTTCAAAGGGTGCATATGATTTTGGGCTCCAAAAAAGCCCTTCACCCCCTCAAAAAGAGAGTATATCTAGCAAGGTTTTGTTTTTTTTGTAGGAAAATAGCAAACAATGTTTGACTGGAGCTGTCACAATGGTTTTTAAATGTATGAACCATATAAAAATAACTGTTAGTGCTTAAAGGTTGTTCATTCAGTTCCCAGTTCAATTTCATTTAAACATCAGATGTTTCTCTGAAAATAAAAACAGACCAACGTGAGTTAATTGCTGGCATACAGTTTATTGAGATCTCTGACGTTTGTTTGCAAATGTTTGCTTCAAAATCAAAATCTCAGTGTCGTGAGACTCTAATGAGATCGCTTTTTACTAGGAGAAGCATCTGAGAAGCAGGAGAGCCCAGCTCAGCGAAGGATCAATTTGCTCTTCATTTACATGACACCGCTTTTCAACTAAAAATGGAAAACTTTTTATGTATTTTGGGCGTTCATTTACACGACATCGGTGATTTGGGGGGCTTTTTTTTAAAAACATACCCTTAGTTTCATTGCTGTCTATGAAAGAGATCTGTGTTTTAACCAGATGCTTCCAAATGCAATTTCATTCTGATATAATTCCAACAGTCTTTGAGACTGTTTACTACGCAGACCTTATTTACAGAAATACTGTATAGCTTGCTGCATAGAGAGACTGTGTTTCTAGACTTTCATGCATGCCGATAATTTATTTTCCTCTGTATTCTTGGTGGCGGGGAAGATTTAATGCATCTAATGAGAGAAAATGTATTTTATAAAACCTTTCAGTGTGTTTTCTCTCTCTTTCTCTCTCTCTTGACCCACCATAATCTCGCTGAGCCCACATATATTCAGGACTGTTTATCTACGAGTCCTTTAATAGAAAAATGAACCCCTCTGTTCCCACAAGCAAAGAACCTCATCATGGAGGAAGTGCAGAGACGGAGAGGAAGTTATTAAACGTGGATGAAAGGCAGAAAGAAAGAGAGCGGATGGGAAGAGAGAAGAGCGAGCGAGCGATGTGTCTGACTGAAGAAAACTTGGCCCGTTTAGCAACGCTGCGTTCTGCTATTGCTTATTTTTATTGTGTTTCATTTTATTGCCTTTATCCCCATGTTTGTCTGTACTTTTTCAGCACTTGAAGCTCCTGTCACCAAGACAAATTCCCTGTGTGTGTGTGTGTGTGTAAACCTATTTGCCATTAAAGGTGCAGTAGCGATTTCTGAGAAACGCTGTTGATATTTGAAATTACGAAAACATGATCACAGCCTTGATAGCTCCGCCCACTAATTCACAAAGGCACCTCCCCTATTATGAGTGGACACGCCCCTTACAGCTGATTGGCTACAAGTGTGTTTGGCTCGAGGTCATGGTGCAAAGGACCCTATAGGTTGATTTTACTCCGAACCATCTCTTTAATACCAGGTGGAAACAGGGCCTGTAATGTGAAGAGAGGAACAAATGAGAAAGAAAATTAAAAAAGATGAAGAATTTTCTTCAGAAAATGCTAAACTCACTGACACAATTACAAAAGTGGTTTTTAATGCATTGTTATATGGTTGGGTGGTTGATAAGTAGCTCAACCCAAAAATGATCCCTTCAAAGAGGGATTCACCGCTGGGCTTTCGATAAAACTTTCGCTGCCTATACAGTAGAAAGACGAAACATTTTTGAAATCTGCGCAACCTGACCAGAGAAAACAGAGAGAAAAATGCTGTTGTCTTCCCTTTTCCCACATAGGAAGGAAAACTTCATCACCCATAATGCACTGGGCATGTTGCCGTCCGATGCAACTCAGCATTGTGCGTCATCCAGCGGACTTTTGCTGACAAATAAATGTGAATGTCTTGTACTACCGACATTGTAAGCTTGTTGAAAATCGGCAAAGTTACACTTTAATGGTTTATTATTTCAAGTCTCCTTCATTGTAAATCTGTAAAAACAAATAGGCTAATCAAAGTTGTAAAAAAAAAACTGATTATTGGAGTACATTTTAAGTCTTTCTACTTGAAAATGTCATGTTTGATTCAGTGTTACTTGTCATTTCTTTATAAAGATTTCTGAAATTGACTAATTCCGTCAATGTTCCAGTGTTTTACATTTTTTAGATGTAAATTAGGATTAGGGCTCAAAATATTAAAAAGCATTAATAATGATTTGAGGAAAATCCAGTGAAAAAGACAAGCTGTTTTCATATAAACCTTCCTGTTTGGATTAAAGAAAACAATGGAGAGATTGAGGAGCATTATGAGATTTGCATAAAGACGCGATACCTGTGAGATTTGGCTGAAATGAGTTTGTTTACGCTGTAATGGATGCAAAGGAAAATGATTCTCTGTGTGAAGAACGAATCTGCTTATCACCCGTGTGATTAAAACAAAGATTAAACGTGAAAAATGAGGAAGATTCAGTAGAAAAAGAGGAATGTGTGTGCGCAAGGGGAAAGAGCTGAAGGAAGTGTGAGACAGATTTAGAGACAAGCCTCTAAATTTACCATCGGTCCCTGAGACAGAAGACAAAACGCCTGCAGGGAGAAGAGGAGAGAAGCAAAAGCCTCTGTTTACAGCAATCAGATCACTCACAGAGAGAAGAGGGAGATGAAATGATACGAGAAAGAGGAGGAATGGACTGATTCATTCATAGTCTCAAGAGCTCTGACAAACAATGTTAAGTACAAATAATACAGTGCAACTAACCATGCAATCATAAAGCTACACTGTAAAAATAAGTTCAATCAACTTGGATGTTTAAGTCATTTCAACTTAAATTACATTAAACTGACTTTAAAAAAATTGTTGAATCTTGTATAACTTGTAAAAAAGTTGAAAATGGCTTTACTTATTTTGACGAGTTAAAGCAATGTAAAAACACATGTTGTTATAACTTATTGATCATAACATTTTTTTACAGTGTAGCAAAATAAATGGGTATAATTGAAGAGAAAACACATCTAATACTCTATTTTATATGTCTGTCGCATTTTTTATCCTGATACGTTTATGCTAGTGTTTATGCATTTACAAAAGTTTTCATATCTGGCATATAGAAAAAAATCTGCGTATTGTTGGGTTTTTTCAGTTCATTTAACTTAAACATTTTTTTTTTTTTTTTTTTTTGTATATGATAAACAGTTTTAGGGATGTGCATAAACTAACATCTCATGGAAAAACAAAGAAACACTATTGCTCTCCTTCATTGCTCAGGAGATTTAATGAAGGTCTCATTTACAGCACTGGAAAAAAAAATGATATGATCAATAAGTCATAACAACATGTTTTCCTTTGCTTTGACTCATCGAGATAATTTAACCAAGTTATACAGGATTTACAACATTTTAAATAGTTTAAATGACTTTTACAGCCATTTTAATTATACTTTAAAAAATGTATGCAGCAACTGAACTTTTTAAGTTGTATTAGGGGTATTTTTTCAGTATATATTAACTTTGTCTCTGATTTTTTTCCTAAAATAAAAACACACAAATGAGTCAAGACTGAGTTTGGTCAAACAGTGCAACCATATTAAGCATTCAATGGGCTTGAACCACGATTTTAACTGCATTAATCCAACTAACATGCATTTTTAGTTTGACTTACCGGAGTATATCATAATAAAAGAGGTGAAATGAGATGCATAACTTGTTTCCCCTTTCGCTAAAACTTTAGAATATAAAATCAAAAGAGAACTACAATAATAAAGTCAATCTTTGTTGTTGTTGTTTTAAAAAGACACAAACGAATCAATATTTTTCATCCATTATAGAGCTAAATGAATATGGATAGCATTTGATGAGAAATGTTGTTTATAACAAAATCTGAAATGTTTGGTGGAACTAAAGGAGATTATTGGAGCCTTTTTTGGGAACTCACAGTTTGTTGTCCATCTATTCTGATTGATATGAGATCTGAGATATCACATTTATGATTTATCTTCCCTACAGGATGATACAGAAGGCAGTCTGTATGAGCTACATCACACACACACACACACACACACACACACACACACACACACACTTACAGAAACTGTCACATAAGGGTCTTAGCAACAGCTGCTACCCTTGGAAACATCAGACCGTCTGGGACTCACAACACACACTCTCTCTCTCTCTCTCTCTCTCTCTCTCTCTCCTTTAGTGGATAACTGATATGCTTTCATTTAACACGTAAATGAACATGCATTGCTGGCAGGCGAGGAGAGAGTGAGAGTCTGGGTAAGATGTGATTTTCTCTTCTGGCAAAGTGTTGCTGGATATTAAATGTTCTCTCTTGGTGCAATTAAATTGCATGCATTATGAATCAGTTCTCTCTTTGTGTGTGTGTGTGTGTGTGTGTGTGTGTGTGTTATAATTCATTTTTATCATTTTTATCACTAATAATATAAAAAGTTGTGACTTAACTTAAAATGTCAAGTTGCCATGACTTTTGACAACAATATTTATAACTACCCGTTTAGATTACAGAACTTCTGGAAGACTTGATTTCTGTCAATTTATTTAAGTTTATTGTTCGATATTTATATGTGCTTTACCTCATGCACATTTATTAAAGCGTAACTCTCGCCAAAATTGAACCTAGGCTCTTTTTGTGAATCTACCCGAGGCAAACTTTTGTGTAAAAGCATAATTAGGATGGAAACGCCACTTTTAAGTTTGACCGTATTTTCGTTTTCGGTCAAATTGCCTTGTGAATGGGAGTGTTTGGGGCACGACTATGATAGCATCAAAATCACTATTTTTAAAACACTAATGCGGCTCGACACAACATGAAACTGTGCTGGAAGTCTCACCAGAGGCTCTACACATGAACTCCAGCATTGAGAACAGTGTTTGTGTACACAGAGTTTACTAAAAAGAAAGATTTTGTACGACTCACTTTATCAGTTAATGTTTCCAGTGGCTGGAATTTTGTCAGTCAAAAGTAGTCGATCTCCGAATGCAGCGTAACAGGGAGGAGAGTAAAGATGGAAAGCTCCTAAAGCTTGTTTCCATATAATTCACGGATAATTTTTTATCTAAGTTATCATGCTTTTCATTGAAATTACATGTTCATGACATTTCCTCACATGGAGTCCATTCATTACGTTGCATTCGGAGATAGACTACTTTTGACTGACTAAATTCCAGCCACCGAAAAACACTAACTGATAAAGTGAGTCGTAAACTTTGTGTACACAAACACTGTTCTCAATGCTGGAGTTCATGTGTAGACCCTCTGGTGATACTTCGAGCACAGTTTCATGTTGTGTCGAGCCTTCTTAGTGTTTTAAAAATAGAGATTTTGATGCTATGATAGTCGTGCCCCAAGCACTCCCATTCACAAGGCAATTTGACCGAAAACAAAAATACGGTCAATCTTAAAAGTGGCGTTTCCATTCTAATTATGCTTTTACACGAACGTTTGACTCGGGTAGATTCACAAAAAGACCCTAGGTTGCATTTTGGCGAGAGTTACCATTTAAAGGACAGACATGTCACATAATTACTCATCACATGAGTGCTTATAGAACAATGTATAAAAATGATAAAATGCCACACGAAGCTCAAACACATGAAGGGTAACAATCAACTCAACGAACTGATCACTTTAACAGAGGAACAAACTCATCCTGACATCACAGAACAAAAACTTACTAAACATGATGAACTCAACGACAATATTGCAAATAAAAACTAGCAAACAATCGAACAATGCAACCATATTAAGCATTCAATGGGCCTGAACCACAGTTTGGGATGGTTTCTCTGGACTCAGACCTCTGAGCCGTTCATTCATTGAGATCAAGACATCATTGCAGGAGATCAGAGACATTTTGATTTAGTTCTCTGGCTGCTCAATATAAACAGGTTGCAATCATTATAGTGTTTAATGATCCCTCAATAATCAGATGACTGTATTGCATGCAATAAAAAAAACACATCAACATCAGCTCACCTCAATATCAGGAATACATACTTGAAACAGTTTCATTTTTAACCCTGGGTTAATGTAGCACACGAGTCGTATAGCTAGCTACTACTTTTATATCAGTCTGGAGCTAAACAGCCCCTGGTTACGTACAGGGGAGCCAAATTTAGGTATGCAGAGTGTATATGCAATGCACCACTGAGGTACAGTATAACATCCCGCATTTAAAGGGATAGTTCACCCAAAAAATGAAAAGTTACTCATCCTCAAATTTTTTCAAACCTGTATGAATTTGTGTCTTCTGCTGAACACAAAAGAAGATATTTTGAAGAATGTTAGTAACCAGACAGGTGAACTAACAATCTTCTTTTGTGTTCAGCCGCAGAGCTTGAGGGTGAATGATGACTGAATTTTCATTTTTGGGTGAACTATCCCTTTAAAAAATGGTTATACTCAAAAGCTTATTTGTAAAAAATAATGAAAGGAAACATCTTTGTTTAATGCTGTTTAGCATTTTAAAGGGGTGGTATAATGCCCTTTTCACAAGATGTAAAATAAGTCTCTGATGTCCCCAGAGTGTGTGTGTGAAGTTTTAGCTCAAAATACCCCACAGATATTTTTTATAGCATGTTAAATTGTCACTTTTTGAGGTTGAGCAAATTGCACTGTTTTTGTGTGTGTTCCTTTAAATGCAAATGAGCTGTTGCTCCCGGCACAGGGGGCGGAGCTTCAAGAGCTTGTGTCCTTTTACCTCACACACACATGCACTTAAAATTTCAAAAACTTTTAGCCTTTTATGTTCAAGCCGGAGTCAGAAAGATGGAGAGACTCAAGAAGAAGTGACGACATGTAGAAGCAACAGGACATTTCTGAATGGTTAGTTGGTGAATTTATGTAGCTTATGTGTAGTTATCTTCTAGTCATTGATTAGCATATTCTGTCTTGATAATCTATAAATGGTGTTCAGGGGGCGGGGTTTATGTAAATTCTAGGGTTGGTGATGTCACTAACCCAGGAGGAATGTGGTGTAGTTTCTACCAGCCGTTTGTTGTAGTCCTTAAAAAGCGATTTCTTTAAAAGCAAATATCTCCCTTTGCTTTGAGCTTTGAGCATCGTAACTTTGCAGATGTTGTTTATGATCAAACAGCAACATTACACACTAACTAAAGTTAGAAAAGTCAAATCATAATCAACCACCCCTTTAAATGAGTTCAAAGCGTATTTTATTATCAAGTGAGTGCATCAACCTCTCACTTCCACATTATTGTCACAGACACATGACCAAAATCAATAGAGGAGGGCGACGTTCTGATGGGGCGCAGAACAGAAAAAGACAAATAATATTTTTAAACATGCAACCCTGCATTTATGTAAGATGTAGTAATAAGGCCCCTGAATTTCTTACAACACTAACTCTTACAACACATTTTCTCAGATACAATGTGTGAAAAGATTTCTATTCTGAGACACAAGGAGAGAAAACAGACTCATAACAGAAAATGTGTAAAGAGACTGAGAAAAGAGAGAAGAGGAACCCACTGAACTGTGATTCTCAAGGGATCAGTAAGCAACATTTGGCGCTGTCGTTTAAAGCTGTCTAACTAATGCACACACACACACACATACACACACAGTGCATCAGCAGAAGTCTTCTTTGCGTAAACAGCCGATTAACGACGCCGAGAAGCGCTGAAGAACTGTCACAGACTCTGAAGTGAATGATTCAGTAAAACACCTGCTTTAAAAGCGGTCCCTGCACACACAGCTTCTCCTACTCAACAGCTGTGTGTGAGCAAAACCTGATTAATTAAACACACGCGGGATGTTGGACTTTGTCAGCAGCATGTCAAATGAAATAAGGAAGAAAACCTCGGAGGTCTTTGGATCTCCAGCAGTGATTTCAGGAGCCGGTCACAATGCATTTTTTTGTTTTTTTCTGCTTTCCATTGTTTTTCTATGTGAAACATGCGCTAGACGGATGTATTTGACCGTTGCGCTCGCGTATTGCTTTCGCAGCTAGTTCACCCAAAAAAATAATTATCTCATAATTTACTTCTCCTCAAGCTATGTGTATATGACTTTGTTCTTTCAGCAAAACACAATCAGAGTTCAGGTCCTTGCACACTGAGTCCGAAATTTTCGCATGCGTTTTCTCATATTCGTGATTCAGTGGCTCTGAAATTGTCAAACCACCATTCAAAGTGCTTGCTACGGATGCGAAAAACACAGAAAATCAAACCTGACACGAATTATTTTATGACGGATGAAAGTTTTGGAGGCAGTGTGCAAGCGTGATTGACACAACGTGAGGTCGTATTTATTTTTTAACGTGCAAAGATTTCAGATGCGAATTTCAGACTCAGTGTGCAAGGGCCTTCGATATTAAAAATATCCTGGCTCTTCCCAGCTTTGCATGCATTAAATTGTGTCCATCCATCCATGCATATGACATATAACTCCTTTTCTCTTATATCAAAATCCTCTGACATTTGTCTTTAAAACTTCTCATTTTAGACTTCTAATGATGACAACTTTAATAATTTATGGATGCGTTTTTTGGAGCTTCAAAAATTCAGCCACTATTCAATGCAATTACAAATCTGGGAAGAGCCAGGATATTATTTAATATAACTCCGATTGTGTAAGAAAATCATATACACCTAGGATGGCTTTGAGGGTCAGTAAATTATGGGATAATTTCAGTTTTGAGTGAACTAGAAAATACATAAAAGCAATAGCCCCTGGTTATTTTGAGCTTATTTTAATGGGCTGACATGCAAACAGTCTCAGAACGCCATTCCTGCAGCTCAAACAGGGACGCTTGACTTAGTGAAATGTATGACTTGAATTCAGTGTAAGTTGGTTTATTCATATGGTCAGGATTCACTACACTAATTGCTCGTGTGCAGTCCATTCTGTCATTATTTATTATTTAAACAAAACTGGACCCCTTTGACTTTCGTTGTATGAGCAGAATATTTGGTAACTATCTATTTAACACTAACAATCTTGTAACTAATCATGCTTTGAGTCTCACAGACTTCAACATTCATCATGCAAAACACAACAATGGTAACAATTAAATTGTATTTAAAGTAAAATGTCAAGTACTCTCTACAGTTATTTTTTAGTTACTATAAACTCTTGTGTAAGTGAATTATACTAACTAAGCATTTGTCAGGACCACACACTATTCCTATTTCACTTTACTTGCTTTTTTTAAGGCAATCGGTTTCCTGATATTTTCCTAGTAATGTGAACTCTAATGAGAAGTTAACACAGCTAATGATTTTGATTCAACAGTACTTGAGTATACTTGATTAACAAGTTTTCTATATAAATTTGATTAAGTTGTGCCAACTAAAAATGAATACACTACTTTACTTCAATCGGTTTCCTCACTTTTTCTAAGTAAAGTCAACTTATTACATTTTACAGTGTGGTAACACTTAAGTTCAGGGTCCAATTCTCACTGTTAACAAGTTGCTTATTACCATATAATGTTTATTAGTACTTATAAAGATATTAATGCCTTATTCTGCATGACCATATTCTACATCCCTTAATGCTAAACAACACCTAAACTTAACAACTGACTTACTAACTATTAATAAGCCGTAATTAGGAGTTTATTGAGGAAAAATTCATAGTTAATAGTTAGTTAGGAACCTATACTAAAGGGTGGCCGAATTTTTTTTTTAAATATATTTTAATGCAAAATAAATAATAGATGAGGATGCAGTGTTATTTTAGTATGCTATTGCTGATACACTATTATAGTACATGTTAATATTTGACGTTACGAATGTTACAAACGTTAGCACTCAATAGAGTTTGCAATAGAGTTCAAATAGGACTTTATTCAGGTCAAGTGAATGGAGAAATAAATTTAACTTACCTTAAAAAGTACAACCCCAAATCAGAAAAAGTTGGGACACTACAAATTGTGAATAAAAACAGAATGCAATGATGTGTAAGTTTCAAATTTCAATATTTTATTCAAAATACAACATCGATGACATATCAAATGTTTAAACTGAGAAAATGCATCATTTTAAGGGAAAAATAAGTTGATTTTAAATTTCATGGCATCAACATATCTCAAAAAAGTTGGGACAAGGCCATGTTTACCACTGTGTGGCATCCCCTCTTCTTTTTATAACAGTCTGCAAACGTCTGGGGACTGAGGAGACAAGTTGCTCAAGTTTAGGAATAGGAATGTTGTCCCATTCTTGTCTAATACAGGCTTCTAGTTGTCTAGGCCAACTGTCTTAGGTCTTCTTTGCCGCATCTTCCCCTTTATGATGCACCAAATGTTTCTATGGGTGAAAGATCTGGACTGCAGGCTGGTCATTTCAGTACCCGGATCCTTCTTCTACGCAGCCATGATATTGTAATTGATGCAGTATATCTGGCATTGTCATGTTGGAAAATGCAAGGTCTTCCCTGAAAGAGACGACGTCTGGATGGGAGCATATGTTGTTCTAGAACTTGGATATACCTTTCAGCATTGATGGTGCCTTTCCAGATGTGTAAGCTGCCCATGCCATACGCACTCATGCAACCCCATACCATCAGAGATGCAGGCTTCTGAACTGAGCTCTGATAACAACTTGGGTTGTCCTTGTCCTCTTTAGTCTGGATGACATGGCGTCCCACTTTTCCAAAAAGAACTTCAAATTTTGATTCGTCTGACCACAGAACAGTTTTCCACTTTGCCACAGTCCATTTTAAATGAGCCTTGGCCCAGAGAAAACGCCTGCGCTTCTGGATCCTGTTTAGATATGGCTTCTTTTTTGACCTATAGAGTTTTAGCTGGCAACGGCGAATGGCACGGTGGATTGTGTTCACCGACAATGTTTTCTGGAAGTATTCCTGAGCCCATGTTGTGATTTCCATTACAGTAGCATTCCTGTATGTGATGCAGTGCCGTCTAAGGGCCCGAAGATCACAGGCATCCAGTATGGTTTTCCGGCCTTGACCCTTACGCACAGAGATTGTTCCAGATTCTCTGAATCTTTGGATGATATTATGCACTGTAGATGATGATAACTTCAAACTCTTTGCAATTTTTCTCTGAGAAACTCCTTTCTGATATTGCTCCACTATTTTCCGCCGCAGCATTGGGGGAATTGGTGATCCTCTGCCCATCTTCTGAGAGACACTGTCACTCTGAGAGGCTCTTTTTATACCCAATCATGTTGCCAGTTGACCTAATAAGTTGCAAATTGGTCCTCCAGCTGTTCCTTATATGTACATTTAACTTTTCCGGCCTCTTATTGCTACCTGTCCCAACTTTTTTGGAATGTGTAGCTCTCATGAAATCCAAAATGAGCCAATATTTGGCATGACATTTCAAAATGTCTCACTTTCAACATTTGATATGTTATCTATATTCTATTGTGAATAAAATATAAGTTTATGAGATTTGTAAATTATTCCATTCCTTTTTTACTCACAATTTGTACAGTGTCCCAACTTTTTCTGATTTGGGGTTGTAGGATTCATATCTTTCTGGTACAATAAACGCATGACAGCTGTTTCAAGCAGACATGATGGAGTGTTTACTTTACAGGTTATGTGTGTCGTGTGTAAATATGACACGTCTGTGTTTGTTTCTCAGTCAGCATTTATCTCAGCTGTCTGTCCTTGGACTGTTAGTTATACTCATCTGTAACTCTATCATGTGCATCTATCCAGGAAATATGCCTTTCCCTATATTTCCCCTCATTAGTTTAAATGTTAAGCAGGGTGTGATATGGGACGTCACGCTCTCGTCTTAAATCATCTCGTCTGATAGCGCTTGAGACGCTGCCTGAACTGAATCACAATGAAAAGACACACACAGCATATATTTATTGGTGTGTATGCTATGGCCAATAAAAGGGTTAGTGATCTGAACATACTCCTAACTGTAAGTATTACACACTAATTCATCAGATGAATCAGGCTCTTTTGGAATGGACAAGTAAGCAAGCAAATCACTGGAAACCATTCAGAGCAAACTGGCATTATGATGGCAAGTTTTGTACAAGCAAACACACATTTTGCTGTAGCATCTTTTGTTTTCCCTTCAATGATGTTCAGTCAATGGAAAAAAAATAAAGAGCTTCTGCTGATTGGAGCGAAATATTTAGTGCCGCAAGATCATTAATTTGTTTTCCAGTAATGTTCAGTCAACTGTTCTTCTTCACAGTCTGTGTCTGTGTGTGTGTTTCACATATTTTCTCTCTCACACATTTAGCAGCACACAGAATGAACTGGTCCTGCTGCAGTGTTTTTGCTGAGGTGTGTAGTTTAGACGTTAACACACACCTCCCTCCCCCCCAAAACAGCAATAAAAGACGGCAATAAACCAGCGTACGCTGCTGGATCTGCCTGCGCCAAGGCCAATACACCCTGTGTGTGTGAGGCAGTAAACAGCAAAATCTGATTTCCAAGCTGTGTGGAGTGCTAACACTGAATTTACTTGTCATCATAGAGTCGGTCCAATGTTAATATGAGTTGTAACACATTAGTCTTCAATTAAACTTCTGCTGCATTGCACACACACAGGGGGTGAGTGTTTAACTGCACAATTAAACCTAATGAACTTCGTGGAAGACCTCGACGACCTCTTGAGGAAATATGGGGAGATTTGCTGCCATCTACTGGTGCTAAACAGATAACAGAGGGACTTGGACTAGTCAATAGTTGTGTCCCAAATGATGCACGACTACACTAGACAGAAAAGCAAGGTTCTTTAAGGTATAAGGTATAGTATCCATTCCATGAAAGGTTCTTTATAGTAAAAAAAGTCCTTTAGATTTGTCAAATGTTTTGCACTCTTAAGAACTGTTCACTGAATGAGTCTTCAGGGAACCCAAAATGGTTCTTATACTGCATTGCTGCAAAACCCCCATTTTAGAAACTTTATTTTTAAGAGTGTATGCACTTGTACACTAGCGTGTACTCGACCGTGTAGTGCATGTGGAATACATGAAGTGTCCAACGTTTCACACTTAATTAAGTGCTTCATTCGGGTATTTCAAATGCACTTTTTCTGTTCGGAAACACACTACTCACACTATTTATACAAAAAGGCACAGAATAGTGCACAAGTACCTGAATTGGGACGCACCTAATGACAAATACACTGTCATGATTCTGCCATCTTGTTCTTGATTTTTCTCTTGTCTTGTGGCAGAATCATGACAGACCCATGTTTTATGTTCACACACATGGCCTTTTGCTGGCCATGTGCTTGTGTTGTCTCGTTCCTTGCCCCGCCCCCCTTGTTATCCTTGTTTAGTCTTCATTGCTTTACCCTTGTCACCTGTTTCCCTCATTAGTTTCTCCCTATTTAATCCCCTTGTGTTTGCTGTCCTGTGCCGGTTTCATTGTCATTCTTTATGTGAAACCAATCGTGAGTAACCTGTTGAAAGTCTTGTGAAGAGTTTGATCCTGTCTTAGCTGTTAGTTTATTATTCAGTTTTCTGTCTGAGTCTTAGTCTAGTCTTGTTAGTCTTATATAGTCGATCCTGTCTTGTTTTGCCCCCTCGTGGGTTTTGTTTTCCCTGTTTTTCTGTAATAAACGTAGTTCACTTGCATACTGTCTGCATTTGGGTTCATCTCCTTGCACCATCATAACATACACAATTTTAGAAGTAAAATATCCATATTGATGTAAAAAAAATAAAAAAATACTATTTTCACCAAATGGTGCACATTGTTATTTGAGTATCATTAATATAGCCTACTATTATAATTTTATTAATAATTTAAATTATTTTTTATTTTTTTACATATTTTAATTTTACTTAGAGTTTTAGTAATTTTGTTTTTGTTAATTTTATTAGTTTTAAATATGCCTATATAGTTTTTATTCATTTTTATATTTTTACAATTTTATATTATATTTCCATATTCATGTTTTTTTTTTTAAATAAATACTATTTTCACCAAATGGTGCACATTGTTATTTGAGTATCATTAATATAGCCTACTATTATAATTTTATTAATAATTTAAATTCATTTCTTTTTTCTTTTTAATTTTACTTAGAGTTTTAGTAATTTTGTTTTTGTTAATTTGATTGGTTTTAAATATGCCTATATAGTTTTTATTCATTTTTAGTTCAATTTTTGTTTTTGTTATTTTAGGACAACTATACCCCGGCCTTAACATGCCAGAAACGTCAAATTTACATGTATTTTTTGTATTATGCTTGTGACGTCACTTTAATTGGCTCACAATCAGTCCTCGTTTACAATAGAATAATTTAAATCCAAATTATTCCATAAAATAATAAGAGCAGTGTCACACATAAACGCAGTGTACTGTCAGTCGGTCTAGAACGATATGCTGAAATGGGGTCTTGAAATAATTTTCCGTCGTGAATCATTAGCTCATACTCAGATGTTTGTTTAACACGTGCCGTGGTTTAAATAGCACAAGGATTTGGCAATGGGATAATCTGTTCAAATCCCAGAAACTATGATCAACATCAGTCCATAGTCCAGCGCTGAGAGTCCAGGTCAGACCACACTGAACTATGAGCTCGTGTTTACACCGTGATTGTTGGACCCATGATAAATATGAAGATGGTAGACTACTAGAGTAATACCAGTACTTTACTGCCATATGAGCAAATACAATGGGATTATACACATAAAAACAGAGCAATGCTGCAACATTACAATGATAGTACAATACAACACAAGCACATGTAATACAGCATAAAACAAACATATAAAAATACAGTTATAATCCACAAATATGTGTATAGCCTACTGTAAGTGTTCTTAGCATTACCGTTATGTGTTTTAATAAAGGGCTTTGGTCTGTAGTAATGATTTTTAATGAATAATTAGGGCATTCTGGGAGTTTATGCCCTGTGGTGGGTTAATAAACAGCATGTCCTACATCTCTCTTACATCATCTGTCCTTTGCTGAACTTTATCTCCAGTATCGCAATGTAAAGTTCGAGATGACATAAGTTGGCATGTTAGGTCACTGGTGTCATAATCTCTTATTAGTTGAATTGTCAAGCTATTATAGCAACATGATCTAAATGATTAGGAAGACCGAGTGGATTTTATTGCGTTGTACTTCAAATCACAGAGTTTGAGGTCGGTAATATTTTATGTTTTTGAATGAAGTCTCTTAATATGCATTTCTTTGAACAATTATTAATCATTATTTTAAAGTGTCATTTATTCCTGTGATCAAAGCTGAATTTTAAGCATCATTACTCCAGTCTTCAGTGTCACATGATCCTTCAGAAATCACTCTAATATGATGATTTGATGCTCAAAAAAAAAAAAAAAACATTTCTGATTATTATCAATGATGAAAACAGTTGTGCTGCTATTTGGGGTTATTAATAGAGAGTTCAAAAGAAAAGAAAAAAAAACATTTATTTGAAATAGAATCATTTGTAACATCATAAATGTCTTTATTGTCACTTTGATCAGTTGAATGTGTCCTTGCTGAATAAAAGATACTCTTATTGAGCTTGTTTGTTGTTGTTACACGTTTGTTTCTTCTTCTTCATATATTTGTTACATTTGCGGTTATCGTGATGGTATTTCTCATAAATGTCAGCTCAGGTGGTCAAATTTACTTAAAGTTTGTTTAATGATGCAGTCTGGTAGACCTGGAAGTCGTGGGCCCACTTTTTGCAATACAGGCACTGAAGCCAAACTTCCCAGGTCGGCTATTTCCATATGACTCTTAACAAACCAGACAGTATTCCTCTTCATCTCCTTTTTTTTTAAGAGTCTCTTCTTTGTTGCGTCCTTTTGTTTCTCTATATAGTTGTCGCTTGACTGGTGTGTCTGTCAGGATGGCGGTCTTCCTCTTCCTCCTGACGGCACCACCAACTTTCCTAGGCCCATGCCTCTTAGGGAATGGGCGCAGCTCTTCTGGGGTTAGGGGACGTTTCCCAATACGTCTCCCAGTACCAGCAGAAAAACCACTTGGTCCGGGCACAGCATTGTCAGTGGCAAGGTGCAGCTCATCAGTGGGTTTGGCCAGAGCCCGTCTACGGAGAGCCTGGCCACTCCCTATTAAGTCCTACCGAATTTTGGTTGTAGTTCCACCAGAGCTCCACTGGGGGCGATCGCCCATGAGTGCAAAATGAATGGGAGTCTATGGAGCTAGACGGCTAAATTTGTCACTTTCACCCGATTGCTGTTGAGAAATCTCAGATTCGATAGTAGGTTTTGCAAGTTCAACATGGGTTATAAGTCGAAAGTTGAATGAACGAGTACTTATGTCCTTTCGATTTCTTACAGGTTGAGTTGTTGTTGCCCATAACACGCTAGCATTCTGCTAATGAACGCTGATTGGTCAGTGAAGGACTGATTACGACCAGAGATACCGCTTGATGGCATCGTGACATCCGAAGCGGGACCAGAAACAAATAAAACGAAAACTCTTCTAGCACGTGTGTTTACCTGTGTCAGCTGTGTTGTGTGTTTCCCTGTGTCAGCTGTGTTGTGTATTTACCTGTGTCAGCTGTGTTGTGTGTTTCCCTGTGTCAGCTGTGTTGTGTTTACCTGTGTCAGCTGTGTTGTGTGTTTCCCTGTGTCAGCTGTGTTGTGTTTACCTGTGTCAGCTGTGTTGTGTGTTTACCTGTGTCAGCTGTGTTGTGTGTTTACCTGTGTCAGCTGTGTTGTGTATTTACCTGTGTCAGCTGTGTTGTGTGTTTGCCTGTGTCAGCTGTGTTGTGTGTTTACCTGTGTCAGCTGTGTTGTGTGTTTCCCTGTGTCAGCTGTGTTGTGTTTACCTGTGTCAGCTGTGTTGTGTGTTTACCTGTGTCAGCTGTGTTGTGTGTTTACCTGTGTCAGCTGTGTTGTGTATTTACCTGTGTCAGCTGTGTTGTGTGTTTGCCTGTGTCAGCTGTGTTGTGTGTTTACCTGTGTCAGCTGTGTTGTGTGTTTACCTGTGTCAGCTGTGTTGTGTTTACCTGTGTCAGCTGTGTTGTGTGTTTCCCTGTGTCAGCTGTGTTGTGTGTTTACCTATGTCAGCTGTGTTGTGTGTTTACCTGTGTCAGCTGTGTTGTGTTTACCTGTGTCAGCTGTGTTGTGTGTTTCCCTGTGTCAGCTGTGTTGTGTGTTTACCTGTGTCAGCTGTGTTGTGTGTTTACCTGTGTCAGCTGTGTTGTGTTTACCTGTGTCAGCTGTGTTGTGTGTTTCCCTGTGTCAGCTGTGTTGTGTGTTTACCTGTGTCAGCTGTGTTGTGTGTTTACCTGTGTCAGCTGTGTTGTGTTTACCTGTGTCAGCTGTGTTGTGTGTTTCCCTGTGTCAGCTGTGTTGTGTATTTCCCTCTGTCAGCTGTGTTGTTTACCTGTGTCAGCTGTGTTGTGTGTTTACCTGTGTCAGCTGTGTTGTGTTTCCCTGTGTCAGCTGTGTTGTGTGTTTACCTGTGTCAGCTGTGTTGTGTTTACCTGTGTCAGCTGTGTTGTGTGTTTCCCTGTGTCAGCTGTGTTGTGTGTTTACCTATGTCAGCTGTGTTGTGTGTTTACCTATGTCAGCTGTGTTGTGTGTTTACCTGTGTCAGCTGTGTTGTGTGTTTACCTATGTCAGCTGTGTTGTGTGTTTACCTGTGTCAGCTGTGTTGTGTGTTTACCTGTGTCAGCTGTGTTGTGTATTTACCTGTGTCAGCTGTGTTGTGTGTTTACCTATGTCAGCTGTGTTGTGTGTTTACCTGTGTCAGCTGTGTTGTGTGTTTACCTGTGTCAGCTGTGTTGTGTGTTTACCTGTGTCAGCTGTGTTGTGTTTACCTGTGTCAGCTGTGTTGTGTGTTTACCTGTGTCAGCTGTGTTGTGTTTCCCTGTGTCAGCTGTGTTGTGTGTTTACCTGTGTCAGCTGTGTTGTGTTTACCTGTGTCAGCTGTGTTGTGTGTTTCCCTGTGTCAGCTGTGTTGTGTTTCCCTGTGTCAGCTGTGTTGTGTTTCCCTGTGTCAGCTGTGTTGTGTATTTACCTGTGTCAGCTGTGTTGTGTTTCCCTGTGTCAGCTGTGTTGTGTGTTTACCTGTGTCAGCTGTGTTGTGTGTTTACCTGTGTCAGCTGTGTTGTGTGTTTACCTGTGTCAGCTGTGTCGTGTGTTCTCCTGTGTCAGCTGTGTCGTGTGTTCGCCTGTGTCAGCTGTGTTGTGTGTTTCCCTGTGTCAGCTGTGTTGTGTGTTTCCCTGTGTCAGCTGTGTTGTGTGTTGTGTGTTTACCTGTGTCAGCTGTGTTGTGTGTTTACCTGTGTCAGCTGTGTTGTGTGTTGTGTGTTTACCTGTGTCAGCTGTGTTGTGTGTTTACCTGTGTCAGCTGTGTTGTGTGTTTACCTGTGTCAGCTGTGTTGTGTGTTTGCCTGTGTCAGCTGTGTCGTGTGTTTACCTGTGTCAGCTGTGTTGTGTGTTTACCTGTGTCAGCTGTGTTGTGTGTTTACCTGTGTCAGCTGTGTTGTGTATTTACGTGTCAGCTGTGTCGTGTGTTTACCTGTGTCAGCTGTGTTGTGTGTTTACCTGTGTCAGCTGTGTCGTGTGTTCGCCTGTGTCAGCTGTGTTGTGTGTTTCCCTGAGTCAGCTGTGTTGTGTGTTTCCCTGTGTCAGCTGTGTTGTGTGTTTACCTGTGTCAGCTGTGTTGTGTGTTTACCTGTGTCAGCTGTGTTGTGTGTTTGCCTGTGTCAGCTGTGTTGTGTTTCCCTGTGTCAGCTGTGTTGTGTTTCCCTGTGTCAGCTGTGTTGTGTGTTTACCTGTGTCAGCTGTGTTGTGTTTCCCTGTGTCAGCTGTGTTGTGTGTTTCCCTGTGTCAGCTGTGTTGTGTGTTTCCCTGTGTCAGCTGTGTTGTGTTTCCCTGTGTCAGCTGTGTTGTGTTTCCCTGTGTCAGCTGTGTTGTGTGTTTACCTGTGTCAGCTGTGTTGTGTTTACCTGTGTCAGCTGTGTTGTGTGTTTCCCTGTGTCAGCTGTGTTGTGTTTCCCTGTGTCAGCTGTGTTGTGTGTTTGCCTGTGTCAGCTGTGTTGTGTATTTACCTGTGTCAGCTGTGTTGTGTTTCCCTGTGTCAGCTGTGTTGTGTGTTTACCTGTGTCAGCTGTGTTGTGTGTTTACCTGTGTCAGCTGTGTCGTGTGTTTCCCTGTGTCAGCTGTGCTGTGTGTTTACCTGTGTCAGCTGTGTTGTGTGTTTACCTGTGTCAGCTGTGTCGTGTGTTCTCCTGTGTCAGCTGTGTCGTGTGTTCGCCTGTGTCAGCTGTGTTGTGTGTTTCCCTGTGTCAGCTGTGTTGTGTGTTTCCCTGTGTCAGCTGTGTTGTGTGTTGTGTGTTTACCTGTGTCAGCTGTGTTGTGTGTTTACCTGTGTCAGCTGTGTTGTGTGTTGTGTGTTTACCTGTGTCAGCTGTGTTGTGTGTTTACCTGTGTCAGCTGTGTTGTGTGTTTACCTGTGTCAGCTGTGTTGTGTATTTCCCTGTGTCAGCTGTGTCGTGTGTTCACCTGTGTCAGCTGTGTTGTGTGTTTACCTGTGTCAGCTGTGTTGTGTGTTTACCTGTGTCAGCTGTGTTGTGTATTTCTGTGTCAGCTGTGTCGTGTGTTTACCTGTGTCAGCTGTGTTGTGTGTTTACCTGTGTCAGCTGTGTCGTGTGTTCGCCTGTGTCAGCTGTGTTGTGTGTTTCCCTGTATCAGCTGTGTTGTGTGTTTCCCTGTGTCAGCTGTGTTGTGTGTTTACCTGTGTCAGCTGTGTTGTGTGTTTCCCTGTGTCAGCTGTGTTGTGTGTTTGCCTGTGTCAGCTGTGTTGTGTTTCCCTGTGTCAGCTGTGTTGTGTGTTAACCTGTGTCAGCTGTGTTGTGTGTTTCCCTGTGTCAGCTGTGTTGTGTTTCCCTGTGTCAGCTGTGTTGTGTGTTTACCTGTGTCATCTGTGTTGTCGATGCCTCGAGAGAAAAGAAAGTGCAGAGCGCGAAAGCACCAAAGTGACTGAAGGATTGCCGTAAAGCAGTATCTCTGGTCGTACGATGTGTATGACGTCATTGACATTTTAAAAAACTTTTTAAAGCAAATAAGTGACTCTAAAAAATCTAACACCCATCAATGTGTAATTTCTTTGTATCTTCTTTCGAATACAACATTCAAATTACTAGACAAAAAATGATATCCTGAGAAAAGGGGGTTTTGAGGGGTATAGCACCATAGACCTCCATTCATTCTGCACTCGTCCTGTGAGCGCCCTCATATGGAGCCAGAGTGGAACTGCAACCAGTTCAGAAGCCGGAAGTGTAGTGAGAGTGAAACTTCTCGCCTTATTAGACATTCTCTGATGGAGCTTTCCGTTTTGGTTTCTTGTTTTTTTTTTTTTTGAAGAATCTCTTCTTTGTTGCGTCCTTTTGTTCCTCTAGTTGTCGCTTGACTGGTGTGTCTGTCAGGATGGCGGTCTTCCTCTTCCTCCTGACGGCACCACCAACTTTCCTAGGCCCATGCCTCTTAGGGAATAGGCGCAGTTCTTCTGGGGTTAGGGGACGTCTCCCAGTACGTTTCCCAGTACCTGCAGAAAAACCACTTGGTCCGGGCACAGCATTGTCAGTGGCAGGGTGCAGCTCATCAGGGACAGGAGCAAGATTAGCAGTTGGGACTGTTTGGCCGGTCTGTAACATAAGATGGGGCGAAGGCCTCTTCTGGAAAAACATCCCTGTCATAGGGGAAAATTCCAGTCACCCTGAATCCTGATTGGATGTTATTTGGGGTTGCAGCCAATGGGTGTGCTGTGGCAACAATTCCAGGCACATCATATGTGTGACCCTGGATCACAAAACCAGTCATAAGTCGCACGGGGTCAAAATTATCGATTTTTCTTTTATGCCAAAAATCGTTAGGATATTAATGGGATATTTCACCACTGGAAAGATGAATGTGTATTTAAATTGGGTCATTTATGTAGTAGAAATGTGAAATTATTTTAGAAGTTGGTGTCTTCTAGACTGAGAAAAGATAGAAAATGTAATTTTGGCTCATGTGGATGAAAGACAACAACTCCCAGAATGCACTTGCTTCGCTGCCCTATGAGGACACGCCCAAGCCACGCCTACCAGTTACAGAGGGCAGTATCGGGAGAAATGATACAGCTAGGCTACTAGTCGACTCGAAACTGAAAAGACTGCGTTTTATGGTGAGATCCCCCTATGGGCGGGTTGAAGACATGCGGGACGAGCTCCTCCTACTGGCTGGAGTCTCTCGCCTCTGGACAGAAAAGCCTCTGATGAGCTAAATAAAGATTTTTGCGTCATCAGAGGTTTTTTCCAGACACACAATACAGAAATCTCTCGTCTCAGGGGGACATGAGGGAGGGAAGCTTGGTCACTCGAAAATACTACTGGGTTTCTACTGATACAGAGCTAATCAGTGAAGTATCCCTTTAAGTAATGTTCCATGAAGATATTTAGTAAATTTCCTTCAGTAAATATATAAAACATTTATTTTTGTGAGTAAATGCAGCACAATCACGAACATAAATGGACAACTTTAAAGGCGATTTTCTCAATGTTTCGATTTTTTGATTTTCAAATAGTTGTATATCGGCCAAATATTGTCATATCCTAACAAACCATACGTCAATGGAAAGATTTTATTTATTTTTATTCAGCTTTCATATGATGTATAAATCTCAATTTCAAAAAATGTACCCATGTGACTGGTTTTGTCATCCAGGGTCACATATAGACATGGTTTTGCCAGGGTTGTTCAGCTTCCATGAGTCACAGGCTGTGTTGACATGCCTCTTCATAGAGGGGAGTGATCGCATGACTACACCGTTTTCTTTGTCATAGTTCAAGCCACTGACAGAGAGATGGGACTCATGGTTGTCAAGCAAAAGGAGACATATCTTCTCTTTTGTGCATTTTGTATTCTCCACAAAATGCTTCAGGAATTCAACAGAGTGTTCTTCCTTCATCCATCCTGACGGGTTTGCACCTCCTTTGCAACCTGTAGGTCCATTCAGAATGAAGTGGTCCCTGAAATTTACGTTTCTGGACTATTGTGACACCCGTCTCATCCATGTTCCAGATGTCACCTAGAGGAAACCTGTGCCTATGGATGACTGTATCTAGGTTGTGGAAGAAGGCTTTAACATTTTCTTTATTAAAGGTACACTGTGTA
Organism: Squalius cephalus; assembly: GCF_949319135.1. Lineage (NCBI taxonomy): Eukaryota > Metazoa > Chordata > Actinopteri > Cypriniformes > Leuciscidae > Squalius > Squalius cephalus. The sequence continues at coordinate 34,292,320 of NC_137135.1, forward strand.
GGAATTTCTCCCTGTATTTTGCATCCAAACGAATAGTGCTCTCTAGCATCTCGCTTTTTCAAATGCGTACGGTAGCTGTTATGTACCAAGAAGCTATGACAACATGTCTTCCAATAGCACTTCATCGAGTTTTCTTTCGGGTGATGAGGTTCGTTATTTCGCTTTTTTGGCGACGAGAAGTACCTGGCTACTTATACATATATATAAAATTATATATATACACTCTAAAAAATGCTGGGTTGTGTTAACCCAATGTTGGGTCAAATATGGACTAACCCAACGTTGGGTTAAAAATTCAATTTAAAAATATTATATTATATTATATTATATTTTATTATATTATATTATATTATATTATATTATATTATATTATATTATATTATATTATATTATATTATATTATATATTCATTATGTTTTCACATGTAAAATGCATAAATGAATACATGTATAACCAAATGGCTACTGGGGTTGGTTGGCACATGTGTCACACATGTTAGGACACACTTCTTTACTGAAATTATGTTAGCCACATAGCATCACTCATCAGACTTTTAAATTTCATATCAAAATATAGCTGATCCTATCTCTATCAACTGAATCTTACATTTTATATATCTCTATCTATCATAGTTCTAAAATGTATTTATTGGGGGGATTTTTTTTTTTTTTTTTTTTTTTTTTGACACTGTAAAATAGAAAAGTTGTCCTCAACACTTAGTGACAGTTAGATGATTTTAGTAAGTCGGTGTGTTTAGGTCAAGAGGGCAGTCATTAATGTCAGATTTTTGTGCCAGCATACTGTAATTTAACTGTGTGCCAAACAACCCTTGACCCAACCACCCCCACTCTCCCCTATATTATAATATTAGGCTTAAAATATTGATTTCTGCTACACACAACAGCTTGATACATCTATGGTAATGTTCAACAGCTGCTCATTTAATTTAATATGGCTCTTGTGTTGTTGTTTATTTTTTTATTTAACCTTTTTTTTTTAATATAGCCAGAAATAAAATGTTACAAATAAAAATATCATAATAAATAGGGTGAATTACGGGTATATGGGCCAGTTTCAAAAAGTTGCCCAATTGTTGAACTCATGGAGTAGAGTGACATGATATTCCCCTTCTTCTCTATAGTTTTCAGCTTTAATTACATACATAATTTGTGCAATCTTTTTCTGATAAACGAAATTTAATTATTTTTTTTATTTTTTTTCAACATTTAACATAAAATACAAAACAACACAACACAATAACAACCCATTGTAGCCTACAACGTGAAGACAATAGAAAACAGCGCATTAAGTGATTGAATTAACATATGAATTATCATATTAACTGCTGGCTTCTTTCCAGCAGTTTTGGGCCAGAATGCATGAGGCAATATTGCGCAATAGCGCGCATTCCTGTCAGGAGCGCGCATGGAGACGCGTCAGCACTTTCCCAGCAGAAGCCGGTGCTCGTGCACAGCTCTGATTATTACGTTGCGTTTTCAGCTTGTTTTATAACAATTCCGCTTCACCGTTAGTTTTTTTTTCAGTCCGTGTCGCTGTCGGTGTTCGAGGAGGGGGATCTTCTCATTTCTCCAATCAGAAAGTGTAAGGATATGGTCTCATTCAGCTCTGACACCTCCCTCTCCATACAGTACGTTCATGAGTGAACGCGCATCCTGTTCGGACGTAAGGTGTAAAACTGAGGTGGGGAATCCCGTTCCAACATTATCCCTCCGGATTTCATTAACATTATTATTCACGCTCGTGTCTCCTCCCCTCGCCCTATAGTGGTCAGCGGGTGTGTGAGTCCTGAGCCACACACACTCGGACAGGACAGCGCGCATGAGTGTTTAGAGGCAGGCTCAACACATTTTTCTGGTGTCAAAAGAGTTTGATTTATATCTGTATATACACATTTTCTAATTATATTGTATTTTATTTCACTGATCATGGACCAAGGTAAGACAAACACCCATGGAATTTTTATCCAATGTCAATATTTTTGTCTTTTACACATATATTGCTTGAATGAGGTGATGAAATTAAACTTATGCACTCTCAGAAAAAAAAGGTACAAAAGCTGTCACTGGGACAGTACCCTTCAAAAAGGTTCTAAAATGTACCATTTAGGTACTAACATGTTCACTTTTGGAACTAATATATACACTTTTGGTACCAATATGTACCTTTCAGGGACTAATATGTACTCTTTAGATACAAAAGTGTACCTTTTGAAAAGGTACCGCCACAGTGACAGCTTTTGTACCTTTTTGGGGCATTTTAAACATGATCTCATCTCTGTTTCCAGACATTTCTCAGTTTAGTCTTAAAGAGTAGGACTTTAAATTAATGCTTTGACCATGACATCATTTTTGAATTTAATTAATTGTATAGATACAATTTGCAAACTATTTCACTCTCAGAAGAAAAGAAAAAAGAAAAAAAAAATGTACAAAAGCTCTCACAGGGGTGCTATCCCTTTAAAAGGTACAAATATTAACCATTTAGGTACTGATATGTACATTTTGTATACACTAATATGCACCCTTTTGGAGTAAATTAGGTACAAAGTTGTATCTTTTGATCAGTGACAGCTTTTGTACCTTTTTTTTTTTTTTTTGGAGAATGTAGCAACCCATTTTTATGGCCAATGGTCTGTAAAAAAAACTTGCTGCCTCAATTTTTTAAGTTCAATCAACTTGGCATTACATACCCTCAACTTAAATTACAGTAAACTGAGTTATACGGAATCTAATGGAATTAATGGAATAAATTCCATCAAATTGAATTGAATAAACCTTATTCAATTATTCAATCAAAATATGCAAGGATTATTCAATTCAATTTGATGGAATTTTATTATTAATGGAAATGTGTAAATCGTTAAAAAAAATTAGGGCAAGTTTTACATTTAACACTTGTTTAATACATAATTTACTCAAACTTCTCTACAAATATGCATTGACGATCTGCAGAATTACAATAGCAAATTTTTGTAAAGGTATAAGCATGAATAGAAAATCATCGAAACATCCTCAGCATGCCTACACTGTAAAAAAAATATATATATATTTGTCATCCCAACTTTTTATCATTTGTCAAATCAACTTAGATAATTAATCTGGTTCATAGCATAATATTTTGAGTTTCTATTAATTAAACCAATTTCCTTCATTGTATCTACTCAAATATGTCAATGAACTCAAAATTTTAAGGCAACCAGGTAACTTACTTTTTTAAGTTAAACCAACAATAATTGTTTACAGTGTACCTGGTTTGCCTCCATAGAAACTGAGAGGAACACGATGATGGAGTTCTGGAAGGAACACTCGAAGTCGGCAACAGTAGAGGAGATGATGCTGGATTCGAACGCGCAGGAACTGACCCAACACGAGCTGCCGGAGATCCTCTCCATGCTCCCTAGTCTGGCTGGCTCTGATGTGCTGGAGCTTGGTGCTGGAATTGGGTCAGTGATCACATTCGATTAGACCAACCGTACGAACAAGCCCAGAATCATATGTCACCCTGACATAAAAAGCATAGGAAATGATCTTTTGCATAAATAATACGTTTTTGTATTGTAACATTATTTTCGGCACAAATTCTCCACAAATTATAATTCCTGTGATGTTTTACTTGTTTATTTTTTCTATAATACAAATATTTTCAATGCAACAAATACCTTATACAATATATCAAAGGTACAGTACAGGTCAAAAGTTTGGAAACATTACGATTTTTTTATATTTTTGAAAGAAGTCTCTAATGCTTATCAAGGCTGCATTTATTTGATCAAAAATACAGAAAAAAACCAGCAATATTGTGAAATATTATTACAACTTAAAATAATAGTTTTCTATTTGAATATACTTTAAAAAATAATTTATTCCCGTGATGCAAAGCTGAATTTTCAGCATCATTACTCCAGTCTTCAGTGTCACATGTGACATTTAGTCCATCACATGATCCTTTAGAAATCATTCTAATATTCTGATTTATTATGAGTGTTGGAAACAGTTCTGCTGCCTAATATATTTGATGAATAAAAGGTTAAAAAGAACTGCATTTATTCAAAATAAAAAAATATTTTCTAATATTATAAATCTTCTTTACTATCACTTTTTATCAATTTAACACATCCTAGCTGAATAAAAGTATTGATTTATTTCAAAAAAAGAAAGAAAAAAAATGACTGACCCCAGATTACTGACCAGTAGTGTATATTGTTGTTACAAAAGATTTCTATTTTTAAAAAATTTGCTTTTTTTTATTTATTTTTTTTTACTTTTTATTCATCAAAGTATCCTAAAAAGTATCACAGGTTATGAAAAAATATTAAGCAGCAGAACTGTTTCCAACTTTGATAATAAATCATCATATTAGAATGATTTCTAAAGCATCATGTGATAGACTGGAGTAATGATCCTGAAAATTCAGCTTTGCATCACAGAAATAAATGATAATTTAAAGTATAATAAATTGAAAACCAATAATTTTAAATTGTAATAATATATCACAATATATAAAAAAAAAAAAAAATTCTGTATTTTTGATCAAATAAATGCAGGCTTGATGAGCAGAAGAAACTTCTTTCAAAAACATTAAAAATAGTAATGTGTCCAAACTTATGGCCTGTACTGTATATCACATGATCCTTCAGAAATCATTCTTATATGCTGATTTGCTGCTCAAGAAAAAATTCTGATTATTATCAATGTTGAAAACAGTTGTGCTGCGTCATATTTTTGTAAAAACATTATTGTCAATGCAGTGGTTATTCTCATGAGATTCAAAAACTACAGTACAACAAAAACAACCATGATGACCGAAACTTATTAACTATTATACTTAATATTTAGAAGATATCAAAGATGTATTTACAAAAAAATATATATAATTTTTATCATAATTTATCACATAATTCCTTTCCAGGAATATTTTGGATTTTATGGTCATAAAAAAAATTCACAATGTAACATTTCTTAAAAATAAATAAATTCATTTTATTTTAATATTGAGATGTATGACATGTTCTTGACAGGTTTAATAACATATTTAATTTTAAACCAAAATAGACTCTTAAATTTCCATCTGATTTCTTTGTTATTTGTGGTCATCATATGTGTTGTCACAGAGCCAATTGTATGTAGTATACACTGTAATAAAATTGGTGTAAAAACTATTTTCGCTCAAAAAAGTAAGTCACTTCAGCAAGTAACACATTTAATTAAACGTGAAATTTTGAAGTAAAAAAACTGAAATGATGCTTTCCTGTAAAATATATTAGAAAAAAAATTTTTTCAGTGTACAATCATATGCGGCAATAACATTTGATGTGAATGAAAATCAAATCAAATTTAAATTGTGAGGTCAAATCTTGTGTTGATCTGTTCCTTGGCCAGTACTAAGCTTTTAAGCACGCTTTATTTGCTCCATTGTTATCATGACCTTTGCTCTTTTTAGTCGGTACACACGTCACCTCATTGGGAAGGCCCATCACGTGACCGCTGTGGACTTCATGGAGAAGTTTGTGGAAAAGAATAGAGAGGAAAACAGTCACCTGGGCAACGCTGAGTTCATCCAAGCCGACGTCACAAAGCTGGACTTCCCTAAACACAGGTGAGAGGAAAAACACTTCAGCAAACCATGAATATATTCAGCCTTCTAAACACTGCTAGAGAGAAAGAGAGAGAGAGAGAGAGAGAGAGAGAGAGAGAGAGAGAGAGAGAGAGAGAGATTCATTTCGTTAACGAAAACTATGACAAAAAAAAGGTTACACTTTATTTTAAGGTGTCATTGTTACAGTGTAATTATATATTTAAGTACTGAGTAATATTAATTAACTACATGTTACTATAGGGTTAGGGTAGGATTAGGATTTGGTTGAGGGTTAATTGCATGTAATTATGCATACTTTACTGTTATTACTATGGTAATGTAACATATGTAACAAAGACACTGTAAAATAAAGTGTAACCAAAAAAAGTTTGTTAACAACCTTTTTTTCCATTAGATGAGACAATGACGAGATGACACCGACATCATTAAACACTAACCATGACTATCAACTTGCAATATTGTTGACGGGGAAAATAAAATTGTTTAAAAAGTTTAAACTTTACCAAAATCTTTCTAAATTTTAAAAAAGATCTGACCAACGAGTGATGTGGATGTTGTCACATGACTGCATTTTGGTTCGTTTCATCAACTCATAAACTGATTCAGTGTGGTGTGAAAAGGAACCAAAACGCCTGAAAAATGCTACAAAGTATATTTTTTTGCCCTTGGTCTGGACCAAATGAACCAAACTACAGATGTGAAAGCACCCTGAGACAGGGTAGACCAATCAGATCAGAGTAGACCAATCACAACATACTGGGCCATCTGACCAATCAGAGCAGAGTAGACCAATCACAACATACTGGGCCATCTGACCAATCAGATCAGAGTAGACCAATCACAACAGACTGGGCCATTTGACCAATCAGATCAGAGTAGACCAATCACAACAGACTGAGACATCTGACCAATCAGATCAGAGTAGACCAATCACAACAGACTGGGCCATTTGACCAATCAGATCAGAGTAGACCAATCACAACAGACTGAGACATCTGACCAATTAGAGCAGAGTAGACAAATCACAACAGATTGAGTCATCTGACCAATCAGAGCAGAGCAGACCAATCACGACAGATTGAGTCATCTGACCAATCAGAGCAGAGTAGACCAATCACGACAGATTGAGTCATCTGACCAATCAGAGCAGAGTAGACCAATCACGACAGAAAGAGGCATCTGACCAATCAGAGCAGAGTAGACCAATCACGACAGACAGAGGCATCTGACCAATCAGAGCAGAGCAGGATTGTGGAAAGGAGGGGTTTAGAGAGACTGAATCTTCGAACAAACTGTTTTCAGACTCTGAGAAATGAGGTGATGCTGCAATGTATATTAAGAGAAAATTAAAGTGTTTTTTTTTACTTTGGATGCATGTAAACCTGTTGCAGGAGTCTCTGAAACAAGATTAGGAAACTTTAAAATAGCATAATAGGGGCAGTTAAAGGACATTCTTATTCTAAAAAGCATTGATTAGACATTTAAATACGCCATCAGTTATTTAATCCATTTTCCTGAAAGAGAAAAACAGTAAATTGTAAATGTGCATATATGAGCTGTACACTATAGATGAGCTAAATGACATGCATTATACTGTAGGTCAACTCCACGTTTAATTTCATGGGGTCTAAACAATGAGCTACAGAAAAACATCCCACCGATTCTCATCTGATGTCTTCATTCATTCATCCATCCATCACTTCATCTCTCTCTCTCTCTCACACACACATTTTCTGTTTCAGTTTTGACCTGGTGTTCTCTAATTGGCTGTTGATGTATCTGAGTGATCAGGAGCTGAAGTCATTGGTTGAGAAGTTACTCAGGTGGCTCCGCCCAGGCGCCTACCTGTTCTTCAGAGAGTCCTGCTTCCACCAATCAGGTAAGAGAAACAATGTCCTGTAGTTTGACACTACATGGCAATGATGTGAAACTTCCTATTTTCTTATCTTATTCTCTATTATAATGTGAAAAAAAAAAAAAAAATCTGAAGAACGGTACAACTCTATATTCCTGAAACGTGTGATTTGTGAACACAGTGAAAGTATCTCTGTGACAGATGGTTAAAAAAAGTAAAAGGGCTTTATGATATCAGTCGAAAAGAAAAGTCATTTCAGAGACAGAACGAGTTATTGCTTTTTGATAAAAGATTATGAGGATGAACATATTTCTTTGGAATAGCATGCATTTATTAATCACTTTAATATTTCTAGAAGTTTGAGTATTTCTACAGGTGTAAATGTTGGTCTTGACCTTCACAGGTGACAGCAAGCGAGATTTTAACCCCACGCACTACAGAAGTCCTGCTCAGTATAACCATCTGATGACGTCAGTGCTGCTGGACGAATCAGAGAAGACGGAAAAGAAATACTACGGCTTTGACATGGTGCTCAGTAAAACAGTTCAGACCTATGTGAAGGTAAACCAGTCAGTCATCGCCAAACTGAAATCAAAACTCTGTATAAAAAAACACTGAAATGAAACTTCCGGTAACACTTTATTTTAAGGTGTCACTAGTCGCGTTTCCATTACCCTTCAAATTGCGCAAATTGAAATTGCGAATTGAAAATACGCCCAATGGAAACACGTCAATTTCGCAAAAACTCCCATTTATCGCAAAAACGTTTTTACGCTCGCATGAGGTGGTTTTTCAGGCAATTCGAAAAAGAAATATTTCGCAAAACTGAAACAGTTTTTGCGCATTTACAGGTCACCTGACGTAGATGACGCGGTGTGTTTGGACAGAATACGAGACAGAGCTCTTTATTAAATTCATAATAGACTTATTATCCAGTATAGAATCCAGAAAACTGGATTCTAAACCTCAAAGAAATGCCACAATCAAGACCTCGAAGCAGAAATGAGAGAGAAACACTCAGAAACACCTCATATGTGCCGCTCACAAGTATAATAAGGGTCTTTCCTTACCATTAATGATTGGATAACACACATACGTCTCCATTGATTAATAATAATGGCCAGTGCAGTGGCTGAGAGACATAAACCCAGTGTATATATCTATGACATAAACCTACCAACGTCCGTCGCCATGATTTTTGGTATGACGTATCGCGAGAGGAAAAAATGAAGTTTTAGTCGCATAACATCAGTTAATGTAAACGCCGTCATTTCGCAATAGTTTTTGTCGACATTTAGAAAAAAATCGCAAAAGTTTTGTGCACATCTGTAATGGAAACTCGCCTAGTGTTACAGTGTGAGTAATATTAATTAACTATATGTACTTACTATAGGGTTAGGGTAGGATTAGGATTTGGTTGCGGGTTAGATGCATGTAATTATGCATAATTTACTGTTATTGCTATGGTAAGTACATGTAACATATGTAACAAGGACACTGTAAAATAAAGTGTTGTTACCAAACTTCCTTGTTTTTGTTACAGATGAAGAAGAACCAAAACCAGTTGTGCTGGCTCATGCAGAAAGCCCGTCGTGATGCGGTAGATCAGCATCAGGGCGGCTTTTCCACATTCCAGCAGTTCCTGGATAACCAGCAGTACACCAGACGAGGAATACTGCGTTACGAGAAGATGTTCGGCTCTGGGTTCGTCAGCACAGGCGGACTCAGCACCACCAAGGTCATACACCATCAAAAGAGTCATGGGAAGATTATAAAATGCATACATACAGTTCAGCAAGATGTAACTTTTATTTTTGATACAATATTGCCACTTACTTTGTTTGTTGGCTTTTGTTCTGCCAACAAAAATCGTTGCAAACGAAGCCACAACCGTTTAACACTGAGCAACATTTGTTTCTGAATGATTCATTTTCAACAATCTATTTAATGAATGATTCAACGACTCATTCATACGGTTTCATTCATGAAGGAATATAATTTTTTTTAACAAATCAGGTGATCGAATCATGCATTGACAGTGGCTGCATCGAAATCGCATACTTCCCAGTAGGCGAAACACAGTATGTGACAAAAGTATGTCTAATAGTACTCATAAAAGAGTAGGTAAAAAGTCCCCGGATGACCTGCTACTTCCATTGAGATTCTGAACCGTGCATGCGATCCCATGAGGTCACGGGAGAGGACTTGTAGTAATTGACTCACACACAATACAGTCACTCGTCGCCACCTACTGGAGCAACTGTGTAACTTTCGGAATGAGAATCGACATAACTGACGCTGGTAGGTCACATGATTAGAACAACAATGCGAATGTAGACACACACACAAATCAATAATTGATTCACATTCAATACATTAATTTGTCACCACCTACTGGAGCAACTATGTAACTTTCGGCAGTGAAGCAACATAATTGACTCTGGTAGGTCACATGATAATGAAACATGGCGAATGTAGTCGCTCCAGATTACATTCATACTACACACACTCATACTACACAGAACATACTTTTTTAGCGGTCGTGAAGTGATAACTTATTCAAAATAAGTACCTACTTAAGAAAGTATACGATTTCGGACGCAGCCAACCGCCTGAATGAATCTTTGTTTTGAATTACTCGGTGAAATGAATGATTCAATGAATAATTAAGACAGCCAGCCGCTTGTTTCCTTCCTAAATTAATTTGTGTTTTTTAATGAATTGCGGATAAATTAATGATTTATTGACTCATTCATTAAAACAGCCACTTGTTTCGTTCCTGAATGAATCAGCGTTTTTAAATGAATCTGTAAAATAAATGATTCAAGGACTCGTTCATACATAGTCACTTGTTTCATCCCCAAATGAATGAATGGACGTTTTTGAACAAATAGTTTGAATGAATCAATAATTGACTCACATACAATACGGTCACTTGTCGCCACCTACTGGAGCAACTATGTAACTTTCGGCAGTGAAGCGACGTAACTGGTAGGTCACATGATAATGACAACATGGCGAATGTAGTATGTCCAGTTCACATTCATACTGTTAGGGGGTAATAGTTTAGGGCCCAAGGACCAGATGTTTTAAAGAAGTCCTGGAGTCATTATTATAATAAAATGAAGAAAAGTTTTACTGAAGATAGTTTGCAGTTTCATCAGCAGAAGTCAGCTTCAAGACTCACACAGGAGTTCGTAGGCCGCCCCGCTTACAGTTACAAAGATCACAGCAGTTATACCCTTCACCAAGGCCTAAGCTACATGCTTCAGGTTGCAGTTTCTGATTGGCTAAGAACTCATATAGTCTAAGCAAATTTCCACGCATGGATAGATAGGAGAGTATGTCACCATTAGTCAAGATAGTTGTCGCACGATTCCTAGATTTAGGTCTGCGGTGACCTCAGAGGTTGGAGAAAGGCGTATTCGGGTCTGTTGTTGCATGCCGAAGTGTCCCATAGCTCCTACTGTATACAAGACCTGCACAGAACATCCAACGCACACACAAAATCACTAGGGAATCGCAGTTTCTTCAAGGTTGAAGAGAGCCTGAGCTAGCTATCATCAGGAAAACTCCCAAAACATACTGATAATACATTCCCTCCTCAGGAAGAAGTACAGATACTATTCACTTTAGTTTCTAGAGAAATACACATGAAAGAGGTACTGTAATTCTGTAAATCAGGTGAAGTCACGTATAGTTGGACCCCTGTAACCTTAACTCGTCAGCTAGAAACAGATATATAGACAACACATTTACATTTATTCATTTAGCAGACGCCTTTATCCAAAGCGACTTACAAATGAGAACAATAGAAGCAGTTAAACTAACAGTAGGACAACAATATGCAAGTGCTATGGCCCTTCTCAGTTTAATCTAATGCAGTACATGTTATTTTTATTTGTTTTATATCTAGAATAGAATAGAATAGAATAGAATAGAATAGAATAGAATAGAATAGAATAGAATAGAATAGAATAGAAGTGAAAGGGACATGTTGAGGGTCACATCAGAATGTACCTAAAAGCAGCTGGTTAACACTCACAGCAAACATATAATTAAAAGTATATTTGAATAACTCATTGAATATAGAAATTATTTATGTAGAAATGCTTATCCTTGATTATTAATCACGGTTAGTGGTCGTGAAGTAATTACTTGATCAAATAAGTTCTTACTCAAGAGAGTATATGATTTCGGACACAGCCAACCGCCTAAATGAATCTTTGTTTTGAACTACTCGGTTGAATGAATGATTCAATGAATAATTAAGATGCTGGTTTCCTTCCTAAATGAATCTGTGTTTTTTAACGAATTGCGGATAAATGAATGATTCAATGACTCGTTCTTTAAAACAGCCACTTGTTTCGTTCCTGAATGAATCCGCGCTTTTAAACGACTCTGTAAAATAAATGATTCAAGGACTCGTTCATACATAGTCACTTGTTTCATCCCCGAATGAATGAATGAGCGTTTTTGAACAAATAGTTTGAATGAATTGATAATCGACTCACATACAATATGGTCACTTGTCGCCACCTACTGGAGCAACTATGTAATTTTCGGAAAGAGTAACTAAACTTCCATATCCACTCTAGATCAGTGATAGCAACCTAAATTTTCCTTTGGATATCAGTGGAGAACTACTGCATTCTCAGTGTTATCTCATCATTTAGTGAATAATTAACGGTTTGTTTTTCTGTTGATATCTTTGACATATTAATCTGTAACCCATCAGGAGTTTGTTGATATGCTGAACTTGACCGCAGAACAGAAGGTTCTAGATGTCGGCTGTGGGATTGGAGGTGGAGATTTCTACATGGCCAAGGTGAGCCAAAGGTTGACATATGATGGGTTTATATGTTGCCACAGATCGTGTTTCACGCTCGTTACAACAGTCCACTCTCCTCGGGACCTTTAAACTTTCTAGAAATGTAAATGTTATCAAACACAAATTACTCATTGCACATGATCATTCACAGCTGCTGTTTCTGATTACCGTGACACGATTAATTACTGACTATCCGTTTTAATGACAGACCTTTGGAGCGGAGGTTCTGGGAATGGACCTTTCCTCAAACATGGTGGAGATCGCAATGGAGAGAGCCGTCACAGAGAAACTCCCATTAGTAAGTTGAGTTTTTTTACCCAATGCATAGCAACACTCTGGCAACCGCCCATAACACCCTAGCAACCACATAGCAAAGGCAAAAAACTACCAAGAACAGCTTCACAACTGCATAGCGACACCCTGGCAACCACCCACAACACCCTAGCAACCACATAGCTAAGGCAAAAAACCCTACTCAAAGCAGCTTCTTAACTGCATAGCAACACTCTGGCAAACACTCAGATCACCCTAGCAACCTTGTAGCAAATCACACACACTACTCAAAACAGCTCAGCAACTGCATAGCAAGATAATCACGTGGACACCTTAGTAACTGCATAGCAAAGGCAACAAATTACTCAGAAAAGCTTCGCAACTGCACCCTGGCAACCACTCACAACACCCTAGCAATCAGCTTTAACAACCTAGCAACTGCATAGCAACACCCTAGAAACCACCCAGAATATCATAGTAACTACATAGCAAAGTGCAACAAAATAGTCAGAACAACTGCATAGTAACACCCTGGAAACCACCCATGCATCACACCATAACAACCAGCTACCAACCACCCATAACACCATAGCAACCACTTATAACAATCTAGCAACTGCAATAAAACACACTGGCAACCACCCAGAAAATCCTAGCAACCACAGCAAGCCTATCAAACTACTCAGAGCAGCTTAGTAACTGCATAGCAACACCTTAGCATTATGGCAGGAAATGTAAAAATCTGTTTTAAAACATGTTTTTTTTTCTTACGTTCAATGTTGAAATACGTCTAGCTTTGAGAATGAACAGAGCTGCATTCTGGGACAGCTTTCGTTCTGCACTTCCTGATAGCAGATTAACTTTGTCCTTCCTCTGCAGGTGCAGTTTGAGGTGTCGGATGCCACAAAAAGAAGGTTTCCTGACGCTTCGTTTGATGTGGTTTACAGCAGAGACACGATTCTGCACATCAGGGACAAACTTGACCTCTTCAGAAAATTTTACGTGAGTGTTCACACAGGTAAACTGGTGCTTGGGTGCATGTTTTCATGCCTGTGACTTTGTATGTTACAGAAGTAGCATGTATTTGTTTGTGTGCATGCATAATGCTTGTGTGTGTATGTATGTATGAAGACATGCAAATGATCATCTGCATGTGTAAATGTACTGTCAGTCGGTAGCAGGTGTCTGTGTGTGTGTGTGTGTGTGTGTGTGTGTGTGTGTGTGTGTGTGTGTGTGTGTGTGTGTGTGTTTGTGTGTGTGTTCCGGTGAATATGTGTGTGTAGGTGTTCAGTGTTTGTGGTTTAAACAGTTAACATCATCTTGAGCCTCCTTAATTTTTTACTAAGAGGCCTCAAATGAGATGACACATTACTTATGGTTAACAAGCCTTTGTGTTTGTATTGATCTATAGTGGATGGTATCCGAAAAAAGCAAATGCAATGATATAAGCAAAATAAGAATAAAGGCAAACTGAATGTGCATGGTCTGCCCTCTAGTGGACAAATCCTGTATCTTCAAAGGAGTCCATGATAACAAATTGAACTATTGCTTTAACATGTGCATGCATGTGTTTTTCAGTCATGGCTGAAGCCGGGCGGTAAGCTGCTGATCAGTGACTATTGCTGTGGAGAGAAGCCCTGGACTCCAGCGTTTCAGGATTACGTCAACCAGAGGGGATATATTCTCTACACACCTCAGAGATACGGACAGGTGGGACACGGGATACACAAGTACAGACCTAATTAAATCATAGCAGCTTGCTTATGTTGGGAATTAGGATTGATCTATTATGTAACATTGATGATATCTGTTAGTACTGGATGTAATGAAGGCAAGCTAGTAAGAGCTTGACCTCAAGAGGCGCACTAGCCCCTTGTTAGCGTGCCCGCCTCTCATGCCGGGTCGAGTTGAACTGGAGGGGTTACATTTGGTGCCATGACCTGCATGGGAGTGAGGTTTAGGTTGGTGAGAGTAAATGGAGGCAAGCTAGTAAGAGCTGTGCATGTAAACCTCACTCTACATGAGGCATAATCGAGACTGCTGTTTATAGCGTCCTTAATAGCGTGCCCGCTTCCCATGGTGAACATTACATTTAGTCATTTAGCAGACGCCTTTATCCAAAGCCACTTACAAATGTGACCATGGACCACAAAACCAGTCACATGGGTAAATTTTTTTAAATTAAGATTTATACATCATCTGAGAGCTGAATAAATAAGCTTTCCATTGATGTATGGTTTGTTAGGATTGGACAATATTTGGTCGAGAAATCTGGAATCTGAGGGTGCAAAAAAATCGAAACATTGAGAAAATCTCCTTTAAAGTTCATTTATGTTGGCGATTGTGCAGCATTCACTCACAAAAATAAATGTTTTATATATTTACGGTAGGACATGTACAAAATATCTTCATGGAACATGATCTTTACTTAATATCCTCATGATTTTTGGCATAAAAGAAAAATCGAATCATTTTGACTTCAGGTTGAATGATTCTCATTGGCTAAGAAAAAGATAAACATAGTAATTTTCCACACATATACAGATAGACTGAAGCATATCTCCATGGATTATGCAGCTGACACTCGGACCCTGAAGTTAGGCACGTCGTGACCTTGCAGGTGTCAGATTTGGGTTGCTGGACGCCAGCATGTCCAGAACAACAACTAAGTCAATCTCCAAAAATGCCAGTGGTTCCTTAACCTGTAACCAAGAAGACTAACACACACACACACCGACACACAGCTTTTCCAAGGTTGGATTTGGCCAGGCTCTAACTATAAACAAGAGAGTCCTCTCAAAGCATCAAGATAATGCGTTCTTTCTCTCAAGGATAGGAAACTTTAGTCTAAATGGAAAGTAAGGCTTTAACTGAGAAATGGTCCCTTAAACTATTGGCTTCAATGACCCCTATATGTTTTAAAACGTTGAAGACCTTTCTCAAACACAAAACAAATCCCTATTTCATTTCTGGAAGCCAGGCTGAATAAGCAAGCACTGTTACTGCATTCAGATATCAAATACTGACATTAGAGAATACATGAAAAGCATGAACATTTGTGACCCTGGACCACAAAACCAGTCACATGGGTCATTTTTTTAAAATTGAGATTTATACATAATCTGAAAGCTGAATAAATAAGCTTTCATTGATGTATGGTTTGTTAGGATATGACAATATTTGGTCGAGATACGACTATTGTAAATCTGGAATCTGAGGATGCAAAAAAATGGAAACATTGAGAAAATCTCCTTTAAAGTTGTTCATTTATGTTGGCGATTGTGCAGCATTCACTCACAGAAATAAAAGTTTTATATATTTACGGTAGGAAATTTACTAAATATCTTCATGGAACATGATCTTTACTTAATATCCTTATGATTTTTGGCATAAAAGAAAAATCGATCATTTTGACCCATACAATGTATTGTTGGCTATTGCCACAGATAAACCCGTGCGACTCGAGACTGGAGACGTGATCCAGGGTCACATTTCAGTAATCACACTGGTAACTTCTATAACAAAGTAAAATCTCCAGAGAAGTCATTCAACTCATTTGATATTTAGAAGGAAAAATATTGATTAATACCTTGATTATAATCACTCATTACACATTGAAGCAGCAGTGGATTCCAGTCCCAAACTTTTATTGTACGTGCCAAGCAAAGTTGGCACAGGAACAAAAAGCTTGTTTATGCACCATGACTATGATAATATTGAGTGTATTTGTGTGTTTTTCAGTTCCTGAGCGAGGTGGGATTCAGTAATGTTCGTGCAGAGGACAGGACAGACCAATTTATTCAGGTGATAAAGACTGAACTGCAGAGAGCCGAGGAGATGAAAGAGGAGTTTATACAGGTAAACACACACACACACACACACACTTATATGCTCATGCAACGTCTCCATTACATTGACAACCTCACATTTGCATGCACACTGCTGGAGGAAATATTTTAGTTCCCCTTTTCCCTTTTATTTCACTCGTTTTTAATCACTGTAAATAAAAACTAGTCATTAAAAAACGAGTTTAGCAAGTTTGTCTGAATATTGTTGGGAATGTCATGCTGACAGAGCTCTTGTGATCGCTGTCTCCTCCACAGGAGTTCTCTAAGGACGATTATGATGCCATTGTGAAGGGATGGACAGAAAAACTGCAGCGCTGTGAGACCGGAGACCAACGCTGGGGGCTTTTCTACGCCACCAAAGACTGAGAGAGACGAGGAATCCAACTAATCATCAAATCAGAATCACTATTTTTCAGATTAAACTCACTGTTAATTCTGTGAATTGCACGACAGTGTTGCAAGACTAACATACTCTAATGCAGCAAAAGTGAATAAAATACCACTTTTCTTTACTCTTTTTCTTTGTTGATTTGAATTGACATGCTTGTGCTTTTAAAGGGTTTGATAAAATCCTCAAAATCCTATGTGCAGTGAAAGTCAAAAATGTTCAGCTGTTTTAACACACAATGAGCTTTAGACCTTATTATGAGCTGCAGATACAGTGAACACAGAAAAAGAGAGAGCAAACAAACAAACAAACAATAATATGTGCCATTATATCCAAAGAGACATCCATTTTTGTTATAGCTAATATCTCTGAAAACATTTTTTTTTCCTGTCATTTTGGCTAATGTAATCATATTAATATATGATATAATACAAATGATATAATGGGATTACAAATGATGTGCATAATTGCAAATAATTTATCTTATATTTATATTATTTTATTAGAATAATAATTTTTCTAATTCTTTAATAATTATTTGACTTTCAAAATAAAAAATATATTTATTTACGGTATTATTAAAATGTATTTTCTACATCAATAATAACATTAATAAATACATAATAAAAACAAATGTGATACATACATATATATGCATACACACACACACACACATATATATATATACATATCTATCTTTATCTTTATATATATATATATATTATCATACTATATATTAGTATGATAATATATATTATTATACTAATATATTTAGTCTATATATGTGTGGATATATACACACACTAATCTATCTATCTATCTATCTATACACACACACACATATATTAGTATCACTTTTTTGTATTATGCATTTTATTAAAAAATATATTTTAATTTTGTATAATTACTTAAACACTGTTTGGTTATTACAAAACTAATTAATCACATTTGTATATTAAAATATAATTACAAAACATCAATAAATTGTATGATTAAAAAATGTGAAATAAATGTGCATGTCCTTTGTTTTTATGAAGATATATGGGTTATGTCTAAGACACAGCACTCAAAAAAAACTAGCTAAAGCTGTGCTCTGTGCGGCTCTGGATGGGAGTGTCACGTCACACACACACACACACACACACGCTGAAGGAGGAAGCGCTCGTGCTGCACGGATGAAGAATGTACCATCTGCATCTCTTCTTCTTCTCATCTGACGTGTGTGTGTTTTCACCCTCGTGATGGCGAGACTGAGCGAACACGGGATCCGGCTGAGCTCTGTGTGTATCTTTCTTATCTTCTCTAAAGTCTTTCTCACGCACTACCATATACTTTACTTGTATTATATTGCGTAATGTTGTTTTATAGATGAGCCCGTCGTACCTGGAGAGCAACTCCACCAGTCACACATGGCCCTTCAGTGCAGTCGCTGAACTCATCGGTGAGCGAAACACTCGTGCATTTATGATCAGGAACAACCGGCGATGCTTTCGGTTTAAACTTCCGCGAAATCTATTGCGCACAATAAATGCGCACCTGTTGCGCGCAAAATAACGCTTTAATCATAATTCATGGAGTGATGTTAAAACGCAACACACATAATGCATTTTAGATCTTAGTATCAAGTGCACTCGCTGCGTGGATTTGAACACATGTCTGAGTGTCAATGACCTTGATGAAAAAATCATTTCTGTTGCAAGCAAAACTAAGATAATCGGTTCGTGTCACAGTGAATGCTTAAACTTATATAAATGTAATGCTGTATGCATAAATATTAAAGCAAGTTGCATTAATGCAAAGATGCGCACTTTACAAGCAAAACAAAAGCTGAAACTATAGATGTAGTGTTGAAAAGTATCGTGTCACTTTGTGTTGTGAAACATGTTGACAGTTAATGTGATGAAGTACACCTGTGGTTACTCTGCTGTGATAGATAGATGGTTCGTGCTGATGGAAATGCGTGACACTTTCAGGATCGGATCTCAGTTCCGTTAGAGACAGGAAACTGGCGTTCATAACATGGAGATGATGGTGAAATATCTCGAAATGTGCTTATCTTTCATCACTTAATAATCAAGAAATGAGGTTTAACAAAATCCGTCTTAATGCTTGCAGTTTCCCCTCTACATCCTGTTAAACGTCTGTGTGTCTGGTTTTAGTTTGTAGGCTATAGGTTATATTTAGAGTTCTGCATTTTTTGCAACCGCTTGCAGTTTAAGAGGAAAAAAAGGGAAAATGATTTTCATGTCAAATTGCATTGCCAAAGAAAAAAATAAGGCAAACGTTGAGCATGTCAATAATGCAACTGTATATTTTTTTTCCTCAAATTCTTTGAAAAATGTCAATTCTCGTCGTAGATAATGCATCTGACCCGGGCGTCACAGCCAAGAACATCTGGATAGATGTTGTGACACTCAGAGAACAGCTGTGCCTCAGTTTTATGGACAATGGCAGTGGAATGACGCCCAACAAACTGCACAAAATGCTCAGGTGCGTGAAAACACACACACCAGTGACGCCTTAAATCACACTTCTTGTTGAGGAGAGACATTTCTAAGGGTGGTGAAGCTGAATCTTTCTTTCTCTTTGCAGTTTTGGCTTCACAGAGAAAGGCTCTAGTAAAAGCAGCCATCAGCCCATCGGTGTGTACGGAAACGGATTTAAATCGGGCTCGATGCGTCTGGGCCGAGATGCTCTGATCTTCACGAAGAACGGAGGCTGTCAGAGCGTAGGCTTGCTGTCTCAAAGCTTCTTACAGGCTATTAAAGCTCAGGCCGTGATCGTACCCATCGCCCCCTTCAACCAACAGACCAATATCCTTCAGTTCGTATAATCCAGTACGGATCTCTCAGCCCAAGATCCGACTAGTTTAACATTTTTCTGTATGCAATTCTAAAGAAAAAATCAGATGCGTGGATTTGTTTTGCATGTTTTGCACTCTATGCATGCAGACTAAGCGGACGTTCATGTCCGTCAAAGCATGGCCCTTAACTCCCATCTCACAGACGCTGGTGGTGACGGAGGATTCGGAGGCCAGCCTGAGAGCCATCCTGAAATATTCTCTCTTCCAGAGCGAGTCTGAGCTACAAGAGCAGCTGGACTCCATTCAGGGAAAGAAAGGAACCAAGATACTCATCTGGAACATCCGCAGGTCTGTGGCACAGTGCACTTTACTAACTACTTTGTGCCAGAGTCGTAGTGGAAGATGGAGATGACGTCAATGAGCAAATGCAAGACAGAAGAACCATTATGTATAGTTTCGGGATTCATTTGCATGTGATTTAAATGTTGCGCACAGGGGAATGCACGGACTCTGCCGGAACAACACACTCCTGATTTGTGTTTGTTTTGAATATAACCCTGAACTGCTTAGTTTAACAAATCAAGTTATTTTAAACACACAAAAAGCATGCAATTCTCTAGATTAAAGCTATATTAGAAAGCAAGCTAGAGAAGAGGAGACATGCATAGAAGACTAATTAGTAAGTACCAATGTTTATTAGACACTTTCCTTGCTAGATTAAATACAAACATGCAAGTATGTTTGATAAACTGATAAGGTGTGATAAACTGTGACCTTGAATGCAATGTAAATTTAAGTCGATTAGGATAAAACTTTAAATGTGCTTAATAGAGAAAATGCACTTCTGTTATTTGAATGTTTTCTAAATGTCAGACCAAAAGTTATACTACAGAGCTGCTGAATGCTTGAATCTGATTGGTTGATGAACGGTGTGCGGTTATTTTCAGCGAAACTCACGGCTAAAGTAGTTCCAGCAGGTCTTGACCGCATTATAGTTTCATATCACTCCGTCAAATGATTTCAGTTACTTCAAAGGTCTTTACAGCCGACAACAGCAGAAGAACCAAAACTCACAACGACACTGACCAATCAAATACATATAGTGAACAATAGGATAAAAACAACTATTTATTTCCATGTTTTTCGCCACAAAAGCACATACTCTCTCACTCAAACGCACACACATACAGTACGGACACACACTCACACAGAAATATAGTAAATAGAAAAATAGTTTAGCAACTTAAAGCGTAACTCTCGCCAAAATGCAACCTAGGGTCTTTTTGTGAATCTACCCGAGGCAAACTTTCGTGTAAAAGCATAATTAGAATGGAAACGCCACTTTTAAGTTTGACCGTATTTTTGTTTTTGGTCAAATTGCCTTGTGAATGGGAGTGATTGGGGCACGACTATCATAGCATCAAAATCACTATTTTTAAAACACTAAGAAGGCTCGACACAACATGAAACTGTGCTGGAAGTCTCACCAGAGGCTCTACACATGAACTCCAGCATTGAGAACAGTGTTTGTGTACACAGTTTACTAAAAAGAAAGATTTTGAACAACTCACATTAGTTGTGTCCGCCGACATTTTGACAGTCAAAAATAGTCGACCTCCGAATGTGAATGAACTGACTCTGAATTTTAGTATTGCTTCTTATATGAGGATCCTTTTTCAAATACAAGGTCAATATTGATTTTCACTAACGACAAAACAACAAATTATCCGTGAATTTATATGGAACTAAGCTTTAGGAGCTTTCCATCTTTACTCTCCTCCTGGTTACGTTGCATTCGAAGATCCACTATTTTTGACTGTCAAAATGCCGGCGGACACAGCTTCAGTGAGTTGTTCAAAATCTTTCTTTTTAGTAAACTTTGTGTACACAAACACTGTTCTCAATGCTGGAGTTCATGTGTAGAGCCTCTGGTGAGACTTCCAGCACAGTTTCATGTTGTGTCGAGCCTTCTTAGTGTTTTAAAAACAGCGATTTTTATCATATCATTGCTATCGTGCCCCAAGCACTCCCATTCACAAGACAATTTGACCGAAAACGAAAATACGGTCAAACTTAAAAGTGGCGTTTCCATTCTAATTATGCTTTTAAACGTAAGTTTGCCTCGGGTAGATTCACAAAAAGAGCCTAGGTTGCATTTTGGCGAGAGTTACGCTTTAAAAGCTACATGACATTTCTCTCTAGCGAGGAAATAACAGCGCTGTTCTTGAAGCAGATAAACTTACAGTTTCACTATTAGTAGAAACACTGTTAATTCACACACACTTAATCTCTCTCTCTCTCTCTCTCTCTCTCTCTCTCTCTCTCTCTCTCTCCCTCTCTCTAATAACTGCATTAATAGTGCTATAAATAAATAATTAGTGCTATAAATGGCTAAAGCCTCCATTACTAGCTCTTAAATGACGTTTTGAAATGAGCAATTGAGGATTGGCATGATGGAAGTCTATTCTGTAAATGTAACCTTTTCCATTTTATACTACAGAAATAAAGATGAAAATCCAGAGTTTGACTTCGACACCGATGCGGAGGACATCCGTCTGCCGGAGATCCGAACGGAGGAGATGCAGGGAAAATGGAGGAGAGATTACAGGCAGCGGAGAGACAGTAACAACGTTCCTGAGATGGAGTTTTCTCTCAGAGTGAGTGAGAGAACGAGAGAGAGAACGAGAGAGAGAGAGAGAGAGAGAGAGAGACACGGGCAACAGAGCAAGAAACTTCCTGATTTTTATGGCCTGTGGTTGTTTTACAGTGTGAATGCAAATGTGTGTGTGAATTTTAGGTGGCGCTGAGAGGACGTTAATACAGTTGTGAAAGTTGAGGCTTTAACTTTGTGTTGCAGAGATGAAATGAAATGAAAGCCAGAGCTACAGTCTTCACAATTTGGAGAATTTTTTTATAGTTACAAAATATTTTCCCCAAATGTAAACACTGTCTTCACATGTGAAATAATTTACAGTCCTTTCCTTCTTATAGAGCGCCTTATTCCTGCGCCCCATGACGCTTTGCGCGAATTATGGGTGTAACTTCCGTTAAGAAGTAAACAATCAGTGAAACGCTCGCTCTATGAACGCAATACGTTAAAAAGTGTCACAGTGAGATGACATTAATCTACTCGCACTTAAAGCATCGAACATTAAAAGGACATTTAAAAGTGTAAAAGCATCAACAAGGTATTTCAACAGATCAAATAACCCCAAAAGCGCGAGTCTTTCCACTGCAATAACGGACGGGTTAAATAGCACTGTAGTCTGTATTATGTAGCTTAAGTTGCCTTAATCAAAAATGTTCATTAACTTCAGCATTACGTGATACTATTTCAAAGTGATTTCCGTCATTTTGACAGATTATAAATTGCATTTACCTGTGAAAACAAACCTGGAAAGCGACGTGAGGATTTGATGAGAATAACGAGAGATTCTTCGTGCGTTCCAGTGAATTATTAATGGAATATATCGTAAATTAAATTTGGGAGAACAGAGCACAAATGTGCAGGATATGTTGTCCTTTTTCATACTTTTACAGCGGATTGCAAAGGGAAAAAAGAAAATAATCACGAGGAAAAGAAAGCAGCGACTGAAAAGAGCTCTTGCCATAGATATTCTTGTTATAACACGTTAAAGTATAACGTCATTCTCATGATGTCTGAAAGTAAATCATGAAGGAAAATTGACAGCGCATCCAGTCAAACTGACGGATCCGCTTTATTTGTTGGGAAACCTTATGATTTGAAATGATTTGTTTCAGCCTTTTTGAATGGAAGTTCCCCAAACCGGAAGTGCCACCCATAGTTCAAAACGCAGTAAGATCATCAGGAATACGGTGGATAGGATTTTTCCATTGGCTTTTGGATTATAGTGGAAAACTGATACATGCGTTAATGTATTAAATGTGGAAAAGTTCTGAAGGAGTCATTTTTGCAGCTTAGTATCTATAAATACTCTTTTTTTTTTGGATCAGGGAGGAACTTTTGAATATGTGTTTTATCTCAAAAGTTCAAGGACAGTTTGATATGAGCCCTTTGAAACATAAACACTAACACCAATGCACTGTAATTCCTCTCTCTGTCACTGCAGGCGTATCTCAGTATACTTTACCTGAAGCCCAGGATTCAGATCATTTTGAGACAGAAGAAAGTTCAGACTAAGCTGGTCGCCAAGAGTCTGTCAATGATTGAGAACGACGTCTATAAACCCCAATTCATTGTATCCTTACATTTCCCCTCAAAACCTGTTTCTGTGTTTTACATGCAAAGCAAGTAATGTGAATCAACTGAAAATGGGAATATCATTGTTTTAGTTTGGTTATTTGTTTAGTCTTTTCCCAACATTCCCCTGTCCTGCTCGTTTAGACATGTACGTTTCCTTTAAATGCAACCGCTCAGAACGAGAGAGTGAAAATAACTTTTGGATTCAACCTGAAAAACAAGGAGCACTTTGGAATTATGATGTACCATAAAAACAGACTGATAAAGGCCTATGAGAAGGTTGGCTGCCAAATCAAGGTACTGGATTCATTAATAACAAGCTAAAATGCCTGTTATACATTTCATTTTATTATTATCCATTCCTCAAGATTTCACAGATATTGGGCAAATTTTTTTTTTAAAAAGTGTAGAAAACCTTGAACAGATTTTTAAGACAATAACTGTCAATTTGGTGTAAGTATCATTGTCTTTGACTCATCACTTTCTCTTTCTCTCTCCTTTAAGTCATCAGGTCAAAGGTCAGGGGTCGGGGTCATCGGAGTGATTGAGTGTAACTTCCTCAAACCTGCTCATAACAAGCAGGATTTTGAGTACACCAAAGAGTACAGGTGCATTTCAGCCGCTCACAATTAACATTCACATGTGACGCCACACTGGCTCAGATCCTCATTTGAATGCCGGACTGACATTCTCACTAGATTCAGATTCAAAACAATGGGTTTAAGTAGTTCCTAATCCTATTATTTAATATACAAAGCAAACATACAAACATATATTTTTTTTTTGCATATATAAACTTTACTGTTTTCTCCCTAAATTGTGTTTATATTGCACTATTGTAGAATGCCTCAGCCTCAATTTAAGGATTTCAATGTGCAAATTGTCACTGACATTTGCATACATGACAAATAAACTTGAAACTGAAACAGAGTTAACTATATAAGTCAAAGAAATGTCTGTACATTTTTGTTTTCATTTTTTATTTTATAAAATTTTTTAATTTCATATAATTTCATATAAAAAATAATAATTATATAATTAAAATTGTATATAATTTCAAAAAGTAAAATAAAAATGATCTTATATTTAATATATATTTTTAATTGTATATAAATAATATGCAACAGATATGTTGTGATCAACTTTGAAATATTAAAAATAAAATACAATCAAATATTTTTTAAAAATTCAAATGAATATACATTTTATATAAAATATTTATAATGTATATGCAACAGATATGTTGTGATCAACTTTAAAATATTAAAAGTAAAATATGTAAAAAAGTATTTTTAATTGTGGATATATTTTTATATATATATATATATATATATATATATATATATATATGTGTGGGTGGGTGTGCAACATATGTTCTGATCAACTTTAAAATATTAAAAATAAGATAAAAATATAAAAAAAATTATATTATATTTAATATAAAATATTTTGAATTGTGTTTATATATATATATATACATACACACACACACTCGTGCTGTCAAATCGATTAATCGTGATTAATCGGATCTAACAGAAGTTTGTAAATGTGTGTAAACATTTGTATATACACATACACACACATACATATATGTGTGGTGTCTATATAAACATATTCAAAAACTTTTATGTTAGATGCGATTAATCGTGATTAATCTATTTGACAGCACCAATATACACATACATACAATATATATATATTTAATGTATACATATATTAAATACATATATTGTATTGTTGTCATTTTTACATTAATATTTCCATTTTAACCGCATTTTTTCCTGCTTTTCTCATAGACTTACACTTGCTGCTCTTGGTCTCAAACTGAATGACTACTGGCGTGAAAAGAAGGAAAAGAAAGCAAAAGAGAGAGAGTTTCAAGCCTTAGAGAGAGAAAGCAAAGAAGGAGATACTGAGGAAAACGAGGAAGAGGATGATGAAGAGGAGGAAGAACAAGAAGTGTATGATTGTTTTCCTCCAAAAATGTTCACACAACAGTTTTCTCATATCTGCGTTGCTCTTTTGGTGAGAGTTTAACCATCTGTCAGTCAGATGGCCAGAATAGCACCAGCCTCTCTGAAGCGTGGGTTTGTGGGTAAAAAATGAGAGATGGTGCAACTTGGCTTACTAAAAACTGACAATTTTCTGTTAGACCACAAACCTCGCACATACATGCATCACAGAAAACACTCAGAGAAAAGGCGTCTTGTGATGACAGAGGTCGAGTTGAGCTGTTAAATGCAGGTGGGCGGCGCTGAGAAATGTGAAACTGTTAATCACACGGATAAAGTGATAGCAAGGGTTATAGCAGCAATACATCTGTGATATCTGTGAGTAAACCATGCAACATCTAAAGCAATGCGACTCGCATGATTGATCACACATTTGCATCAAGGTTTAGCATCTATCTAACAATTTTTTTTTTAAATGTTTGATGTTTATAATGTTTGCAAAATAATAAAAAATGGTCCCCCAGCATGCAAAACATCAGTAGTGCTGGATTTTACAGCAGGATTGACAAAGCCCAATAGGATTTTTCCATTGGCTTTTGGATTATTGCAGAAAATAAGTTCTGTGATCAACAGAAGTCATCAAAGTTGATGATTCTTACACATTCTGTTCATTCTGATATGGATATTGAAGTATAAATACAATCGGCAGAAGTCAAAAACACTAGTGTTCAGCACAGACCTTATTTAAGCCATTTAAAGGGGTGGTATAATACCCTTTTCACAAGATGTAAAATAAGTCTCTGATGTCCCCAGAGTGTGTTTGTGAAGTTTTAGCTCAGAATACTCCACAGATCATTTTATATAGCATGTTAAAGTTGTCACTTTTTGAGGGTGAGCAAAAACGCACCGTTTTTGTGTGTGTGTCCCTTTAGATGCAAATGAGCTGCTGATCCCGGCACAGCGGACAGAGCTTTAAGAGCTTGTCTGTGTGTCTGTGTCTGTGTGTGTGTGTGTTAGCAGCTCCGATTACCTCTCACAGACACGCCCTGAACATTTCAAAAACCTTTAGCCTCTTTTATGTTCAAACCGGAGTCAGGCAATAGCCACGTTTCCATTACCCTTCAAATTGCGCAAATTGAAATTGCGAATTGAAAACACGTCAATTTCGCAAAAAACTCCCATTTATCGCAAAAAAGTTTTTACGCTCGCATGAGGTGTTTTTCAGGCAATTCGAAAAATAAATATTTTGCAAAACTGCAATGGAAACAGTTTTTGTGCATTTACAGGTCAGCTGACGTAGATGACACAGTGTGTTTGGACAGAAGACGAGACAGAGCTCTTTATTAAATTCATAAAAGACAGAAGAATTACAGGAATAATGGATTCTAAACCTCAAAGAAATGCCACAATCAAGACCTCGAAGCAGAAATGAGGGAGAAACAGCCAGAAACACCTCATATGTGCCGCTCACAAGTATAATAAGGGTCGTTCCTTACCATTAATGATTGGATAACACACATACTGTACGTCTCCTTCCATTAATAATAATGGCCAGTGCAGTGGCTGGGATATATAAGTAAACCTACCAACGTCAGTCACCATGGTTTTAGGAATGATTTAACTTATCGCGAGAGGAAAAAATGAAGTTTTAGTCGCATAACATCGGTTAATGAAAACGCCATCATTTTGCAATAGTTTTTTGTCGACATTTAGAAAAAATCGCAAAAGTTTTGCGCAAATCTGTAATGGAAACGCGCATAATGATGGAGAGACTCAAGAAGAAGTGACGACATGTAGAAGCAACAGGACATTTCTGAATGGTTAGTTGATGAATTTATGAAGCTGATGTGTAGTTATCTTCTAGTCATTGATTAGCATATTCTGTCTTGATAATCTATAAATCGTGTTCAGGGGGCGGGGTTTATGTAAATTCTAGGGTTGGTGATGTCACTAACCCGGGAGGAATGTGGTGTAGTCTCTACCAGCCGTTTGTTGTAGTTCTTAAAAAGCATTTTCTTTTAAAGCAAATATCTCCCTTTGCTTTGAACTTTGAGCGTTGTAAAGGGCCCTACACACCGGGACGAATATCGGCGCGCGTTATTCGCCAGCGTTTTTCAACGCGTTTTTCTGTGTTCACACCCAAGCGATTTTCGCTGACGATGAGCCGAGTGAACATGCAAATTCATTCCCTGACATTAGATGGCGCTTAATGTAAAACAGAAACCACTCCATAACAGTTCTCTTTTATCAAGATTTTTGTAGTCGCTGTCGCGTTTGTCATATAGTTTTTTATGTTCCGACACCAACGAGACCAGCAGCTCTACAATCATCTTGCCTTGCATCTTCCTCGTCTTATTTCTTCCCGGCAGTGTAGACGCTATTTGGTGTATATCTTCTTCGCCGTTACGTATGTGTGCACGGCAAGACCGTTTTGTGTTTGAGCGCCCCCAAGTTGTGTTTTACTGTAACTTCAGAAGCTCCAGACACGTGAACAAAAGTGCCAATCTCATTGGTTGGATAGTTTTTGACGCAGCGCGTCAAACCAAAAAAACGAACCCGAGGCGTTTTTTAAAAAATGACGCTTTTACGCGTGGCGTTTTTCGCGCCGGTGTGCACACTCACATTGGCGCCCTTTGTTTAGTCACGAGGCGTTAAACGTCGGCGAATATCGCGCGCGAAATTCGTCCCGGTGTGAACAGGCCTTAACTTTGCAGATGTTGTTTATGCTCAAACAGCAACATTACACACTAACTAAAGTTAAAAAAGAACTAAAACGCAAAAACGCATACCAAAAACCCCATTGACTTCAAGATGATTTCATCTTCATCTTGTTTCTGGGTTTTGGCCTATAAAGATGAACTCTACACCACCTGCCTTTGACACGCAATAAATCATGGTTGAACTAATGGCTAGTGGCTATTTTTTTTAAAAGGGACAAGCCCCAACTTTCTGTTTCAACTGGAAATACATCAACATATGAACAAACCTGCATCATAAGATCTCCTCAGAACATCAGAACACACTCTGTATTAACGGGTTTCTTCTGTCCACAGGGATGTGACGTGGATTCAGTGTGAGGAGTGTCTGAAATGGAGAGGGATCTCCACTCACCTGTTCGCTGGAAGCGTTCCTGATCCGTTCAGATGCTGCATGCACCCCATCCCACGCTTACGGTCAGTCTGAGCCCATCTGATCCAGTTCTGAAATTCACAACGCAATACTAGTAGTCTATTCAACGTCATATCAATGTTCACTGTGTGCAATAAGCAAGTGCATGCACAATAAGCAATTTTTCTGTGTACATGAAGTACCCTGATGACCCTGCGTTCAACCAGAGCACACTGTGGGAATGAAATCGTGTATCCCACAATGCAATGCGCTCGACCTGACCTGTCAGTTTCCACATGACAAAAGAACTGCGAATATTATATACACTTTTTTAATCTCTATCATGACTTGTTATCTGATTAAACTGACGAAACCACAAGGAGGACCAAAAGAAAAAGCAAAATAATATTTGTTTCAGAGATAAGTGGAATTAAAGGACAATTCCGGCGCAAAATGAACCTAGGGGTTAATAACACATGGGTACCGAGTCGACTGTTCTCTGGGATGTGCTTTCATGCTAATCGAATGTACCCAGTTTTAGCTCGAACCACTGATTAGCTTATAACGCTAGTATATAGGGCATAGAGTAAGTGAAAAGAAATCGCTAACGTTAGTTAATGCCACTAACAAGGCTCAAAATAGCCAGTTAATACATGCAAATCGATGTCTTTCTACATGCAAACCGAAGCATTGAGAACTTTGTAAGTGTACAGACAGTTTAATAAGAAGATACTTTATAAAGACAGTACACTTCACGAACTTTGGAAAACAGTCTCGACCAGTCGAACCACGAACGCCGTGCTAAGTGAGCTGGTCGATAGGAATTACGTTTGTGAAATTACATGTTCGTTCGTAGGGCTGGGTGTCGATTCAGATGTTACAATTCGATTCGATTTCGATTCGCAAGCTCTCAATTCGATTCGATTTCGATTCTCGATTCGATTTTCGATTTCGATTCTAAATTCGATTTCGATTTGACTCAATGAATATATATTTAATACAAATCCTATATTTATTTTAAAAAAAGTGAACATAAGTTTACAAGTGGTTAATTAATAAAAAGAAATTAAGAGCTACAAACCTGTATATTAAACTCTTTTTATTTTAGGTACACTTGGGTACATTAAAACAGAATCATATTTACCTGTGCCCTTCCTGTCTAACAGGTAGGACATATGCAGAAATTGAATAAAGTTATCAAACAGCCTGCGCTGCATTAATTATGAATTATATATAGACTAATCCTTATTAAAGTTACATAAGTTCTTTAGTCAAGAGCAGTGAGTGTTTTTCTATGGAAGCTTGTTTCCGCCACAAAATAAAAAAATGTAAATGATAATTGCGACTTTTTATCTCACAATTGCGAGTTTATATCTCGCAATTCTGACTTTATTTCTCAGAATTGCGAGATACAAAGTCAGAATTGTGTGAAATAAAGTCGCAATTGCGTGTTATAAAGTCAGAATTGCGAGATATAAAGTCAGAATTGCGTGAAATAAAGTCGCAATTGCGTGTTATAAAGTCAGAATTGCGAGATATAAAGTCAGAATTGCGTGAAATAAAGTCACAATTGCGTCTTATAAAGTCAGAATTCTGACTTTTTTTCTCGCAATTGCGACTTTATATCACGCAATTCTGACTTTATAACACGCAATTGCGAGTTTATAACTCGCAATTCTGACATATTTTCTCCGAATTGTGAGATATAAACTCACAATTGTGAGATATAAAGTCCAATTCTAAGGGGAAAAAAAGACGGACTTTTTATTTATTTTTTTATTATTTTTTTTTTACCTCAGAATAGTTTATCTCACAATTCTGACTTTATAACATGCAATTGCGACTTTATATCATGCAATTCTGACTTTATATCTCCCAATTGCGTATTATAAAGTCAGAATTGCGTGATATAAAGTCGCAATTGCGAGAAAAAAAGTCAGAATTCTGACTTTATAAGATGCAATTGCGACTTTATTTCACGCAATTCTGACTTTATATCTCGAAATTCTGAGAAATAAAGTCAGAATTGCGAGATGCAAACTCGCAATTGTGAGATAAAAAGTCGCAGTTATCTCTTAAAATGTTTTATTCTGTGGCGGAAACAAGCTTCCATATTTTTCTCTGTTCCCTTTGTTCTTTGATTAACTTTAACGACAGAGATAATTAGTGGCTACTGTGTACTGTCCCTTTAAGACCAGCCGCTGTTGACAGAGACGCGGATCTCACACGCGCCTCATTCTGTCACGAGTCACAACTCTTCACGTTCATCATAAGACTGCTCTTATGTTATGAAGATACTCGACAAAAATACATTTTGGCATAATTGTGTGTGTTATTGTTCGTTCAAGCGCGAAAGAGAACTGTATTCTGGACTGTCTTGTGCGCACGCACGATATCAGCGCGAGTCTTTCTGTGTCACACTCAGGACATTTACGTTATATAATTGCGTAGGCTTGACATCGCGATTGCGATTTGATTAATCGTGCAGCACTAGTTGAGGTAAAACAAAGATAAAATCTCACAGCATTAGCTATAAAATGGAGTTTGCAAGCCTATGAACAGTGGAGGAAAACTAATTCTGGGTAGCCTAATAGCTTTTGGGTAATGGATAAATAAATATGGAAAAAAATCGATTCGTGGCGTTTGAGAATCGATTTTGAATCGACCATATTTTAAAAAACGATTAATCGAAAAATCAATTTTTTTGCCCAGCCGTTCGACTGGTCGAGACTGTTTTCCAAAGTTCGTGAAGTGTACTGTCTTCATAAAGTATCTTCTTATTAAACTGTCTGTACACTTACAAAGTTCTCAATGCTTCGGTTTGCATGTAGAAAGACATCGGTTTGCATACATTAACTGGCTATTTTGAGCCTTGTTAGTGGCATTAACTAGCGATTTCTTTTCACTTACTCTATGCCCTATATACTAGCGTTATAAGCTAATCAGTGGTTCGAGCTAAAACTGGGTACATTCGATTAGCATGAAAACACATCCCAGAGAACGGTCGAGTCAGTACCCATGTGTTATTAAGCCCTAGGTTCATTTTGCGTGGGAATTGTCCAACGCTATGGGATCATGTGATAAACAGTGAGGTCATGTGACAACATAACACATTTATGTTTC
>NC_137135.1:34326838-34341838 GCF_949319135.1 Squalius cephalus
ACTCCAGTACTTTGATACTGTAGTTTGCCAAGTGGCCCATAATTTATAGTGAAACTGCAGTCAGGCTGAATAAATAAATATATAAATTATATTGGCTGTTTTTAATAAATCATTTATAGTTAATGCATCTACAAACCACCATATTTTATACATTATATATTTGCAAACTTTTATGTAAATCACGATTAATCGATTTGACAGCACTAGTGTGTTGATTAACCCCAGTGTTTTAGTAGTTGTCTCTCATGGCTGCAGTTCTTTCTCTGTGGCCAAACAGAGGCATTTATAGAAATGATCTATTATCTATTAATGTGAAACTCCACTTCTCATTTTGGTTTAGACACATTGATCTCACTTCAGACTATAAAAAGTGTGTGTGTGTGTGTGTGTGTGTTGTAGATAACTAAAAGCCCAGTGCGACCTCTCTGTAGAGGACTATCTGAACCTACATCAGTGAGCAAACAGGATGAGGTCACCGTTGCCATGACGACAGATACACAGGATACAGATGAGGATGGAGTCACAGAAGAGGAAGAGTCGTCACCCTCCCCGAGGTCCGACAGATACACACATTTACAGGCGTCTCATCTCATCACACACATGCAGACGCTTGGTCAATGCATTAGATTTCATGTAACATGCTTAACAAACTCTCTTATGTTTCTGTGGCGGAGACTAAATGTAGGACTCAGTCCTCAAGAGGATGACCCTCTATGAATTAAATTCAATTAAAAATGAAATTTAACATTTAAAATAAAATAAAAAATGTAAAATTAAATTAAAATGTATTGAACTATATTTAAAACTAAAAAAGTTAAAAAAAAAATCTATTTTTCATTTTTTCAATTGAATAAATAAATTACATATATATTGATATATACATTATATATATATATTAGGGCTGTCAAACGATTAATCGCGATTAATCGCATCCAAAATAAAAGTTTGTTTTTACATAATATATGTGTGTGTACGGTGTATAATTATTTTCTATATATAAATACACACACATGCATGTATATATTTAAGAAATATTTGCATGTATATACTGTGTATATATATATTTATATTATATATAATTTATATTATATATAAATATTTTATATATAAATAACACATTTTTCTTAAATATATATGCATGTGTGTGTGTTTATATATAGAAAATAATTATACACCATACACACACATATATTATGTAAACACAAACTTTTATTTTGGATGCGATTAATCGTTTGACAGCCCTAATATATATATATATATATATATATATATATACACACACACATTATTAGAAATTGTGTATATATATTTAAATTATTAGAAATTATATATATATTTTTTTAATATATTTTTAGTCTGCTTTTTAAAGTCTTAAGATTTGTTAATTTATTGTACTGAGAATAATAATGGTGGGAAGATAATAAACAGTGATTAAGTAAATATAACTAAATTCTATATTTAAAACTACAGAAGTAAAAACAATTATTGTTTATTATTTTCATTTTTTCAATTGAATAAATAAATTACATATATATAAAATTACATATATATTTATATATAAATTGTATATATATATATATATATATATATATATATATATATATTTAAATTATTAGAAATTATATATATATATATATTTTTTTTCATTTATTACAGTATACGTGGGTCTTAATACATGAAAATATAAAGCATCTTTTATAGTGAATCCCAGAAAGGGGAATCATCATAATTTGGCTTCCATGGCATCGGAGAATCTAGTTTTAACTAACTTTTCACTCATTTTGCCAACTTATTTTGTAGAAAAAGGAGGAAAGAACCATGTTCACCCTCTGAAAAGCGCAATAAATCCCCAAACCATGCTGGATCTCCAGACGTCCCGTCTGAGGGAGAGTCGGAAACACCAGACAAAACGCATGACGGATCAGAATCAGAGGCGAACACCAACACATCTCCAGCCGTGGATTCGACGTCTCAGGAGGACAGTGTTCACCTCGAGGGCCCCGTGGAGCCCCACACGTCTCAGGGGCCACAGATGCCCAAAGACCAGCCCAGGGTCCCGCTCCACCCGCTCTCTCCACACTCCTCCATGACCACGGCTCAGACGGTGGTGGTCACTCCTCTCAGCCGCTCCGGGTTTCAGCCCGTGTCCCCTCTGCCAACCGACGGTTCGGATCGCGCCGCTCTCGCTCAGAGACTCGCTCAGTTGGAGCGGGAAGCCAAGCGCTTGAAACGGATCCTGGGCATCCGCGAGCCGGAGGTTGCCATGGTAACGGAGGCAGAAGGGGGCGGGCCTTCTGACGTCACCGCGGTCGAGGCGCAAAACGGGAATTCTGTGTCATGTGAGCAAAACGCCGAGAGACTGAACGCGACGTCAAGCGAGGAACTTTCTGTCTGTCAGGTACAATTAAAATGCTTTTTAACCCTTAAAGGGATAGTTCACTTTGAAATTAAATTTTGGTATGTTTTAGCTTACCTCAAGGGCATCCAAGATGTAGGTGTCTTTTTTTCCGCAGTAGTTTCAATTTTGATATTTTTAGGTCAAACCGTTCTTGTCTGTCAGTCATTTAATGCAGGTCTGTGGTCACTGTCTCAAAGAGCATGCACAGAGTCCAAATTAAACAATTCCCCATCGTAAGTACACATTGATGGCCTAAGACACGAAACGAGCGGTTTGTGTGAGAAAACGAACAGTATTTATATCGTTTTTACCTCTTATAACACAGCCACGTCCAAGTGATCTGAGGGCGCGAGCGCATCCTGGTGTGTGACGTGTACGCAGACTGGTGCATAGAAATATATACACTAGATGTCGCCTTAAAGACATTCGTTCCAATGAACTGCCGTAGACAAGGCGACATCTAGTGTATATATCTATGCACCAGTCTGTGCACACGACACACAGCAGGAAGCGCCCGCGCCCTCAGATCACTTGGACGTGGCTGTGTACAAGAGTTAAAAAACGATATAAATACTGTTCGTTTTCTCACACAAACCGCTCGTTTCGTGTCTTAGGCCATCAATGTGTACTTACGATGGGGAATTGTTTAATTTGGACTCTGTGCATGCTCTTTGAGACAGTGACCACAGACCTGCACTATATGACTGACAGACAAGAACGGTTTGACCTAAAAATATAAAAATTGAAACTACTGCGGAAAAAAAGACACCTACATCTTGGATGCCCTTCAGGTAAGCTAAAACATACCAAAATTTCATTTCAAAGTGAACTATCCCTTTAAACAGGCAAGAGTAGAAAATGATAAGCAACAAATAATTTCATGTCATTTTTTATATCATCTGGACTTAAGTAAATCATATCCAAAAGAATTTTTGAAAAATGTTATGTATTTTGGATTTTATGAGTTGTGACTCCCAGATCACATTGTCTGTTTAGGGTATAAAAAGGACCAAATCTATAACTGTAACTGCCATTGCATGTTTAAAACAATTATATCCTATACTTCAACTCTTATAATGTTGACACATTATATATCATTGGAAAGCATATAAACTCAAGATTCAGCCGTTTTGAAATCGGACTTTGCGTTACCATAAAAATGGTAAAAAAAAAATTTGGTAAAATTTTAAAAAATGTTGGATTTAGGTCAGGCTGACTAATTGATCACAGATAACTTGAAGCAAATCATGTGACCAGCATACTCAAGACAGACAGTCTGTATCATTTTAACCTGTAAATTATATAATTTGTAAAAAAAACACACAAAAAAAACTCAGAATACAAAGATTGTTACAAAAATGAATACAAAGTTAATCCCTTTTTTATACCCAAAAGTGGCAATGTGACTCAGGTGTAACATATATTTCATAACGTGCTAAATAACAACATGAACAACATTTTTATAAATTTTCTTTTTCAGCACCTTAAGACAATGTTCATAATTAATGTTAGCAGTGTTAGTATTATTTTTTCAAAAGAAAAGTAAGTTTAATATATATTTACCTATCTCAAAATCTGAATGTCCTGCACCACTGGCAGCCATGTTGGATTTAGGTCAGGCTGACTAATTAATCACAAATTTTTTTAAACAAATCATGTGACCAGCATACTCAAGACAGACCAGGCTGTGATAAATGATAAAAGGATTTGATGAAAAAATCATTCTTGCACCCCCAAAAAAGACGACAAAAACTATGTTACACCCAGATCACATTGCCAGTTTTAGGGTTAAGAGTTTAAAAACACTACAATAAGGTTCATTGGTTAACATTAGTTAATGTAACTAATAATGAGCAATACATTTGTTGCAGTATTTATTAATCTTTGTTAATGTCAGTTAATAAAAATACAGCTGTTCATGTTAGTTCACAGTGCATTAACTAATGTTCACCAATACAACCTTTGATTTTAATAACGTATTAAATATTAAATAACGTATTAATATTAACTAAGATTAATAAATGCTGAAGTTGCTTAGTTGAAGTTAACTAATGAACCTTATTGTAAAGTATTACCGTTAATGTTTATAGCATCTTAATATCTTCATGCCTTGTTGCATTTAGCAGATTAGAGCTAAACTATAATATACTTACATTTTGCGAAGATACAAGCAATTCAAGCAGTTGTGATTTGCTATATAGTATATATCGCTTTACGTGACGGTACTGTATTTATGCAACAAAACATTGGACATACTTGCAGTATATATCCAACTTTATATAAAGAGCTGGGTGAGAATATAGATACATTTTGCAACTAAGTTAAAAATCAGGCAGTTTTGATTTGCTATATTGTATGTATGCGGATAAAGTATAGAATTTTTATCCAGCTTTATATATATAACTGTGATAATAAAGTTTACATTTTGTGGCCATTAATGCAAATGAGATTTGCTATTTCGTATGTATGTACGCTGGTAAA
The DNA here is from genome assembly GCF_949319135.1 of Squalius cephalus. Lineage (NCBI taxonomy): Eukaryota > Metazoa > Chordata > Actinopteri > Cypriniformes > Leuciscidae > Squalius > Squalius cephalus. Next base: position 34,331,718 of record NC_137135.1, read on the forward strand.
GTAAGATGTACTATATATCCAACTTTTAATAGTTTACATTTCTTGGCAAAATAACTATCAGGAAGTTGAGATATGCTAATATACCACTTAATGTGAGTGTACTGTATGTATCCGAGTTTGATATACTTATAGTAGTTGTATAATTTGTCATTCGTTAATTATTTTGAGTCTTTAGTTCAATTTGGAGTTGTGAATCATTGAAATCAGTAAGACACTGTGCAGTTTTTTATCTGAATGCAAAACATGTTTAATTAAATATCGCACAAACCTTGTTAAATACCTTTAATCAGCAGAAATCGTCGGAGGAACAGGCGAACAGGAGCAGTTCATCCCCGATCCAACAGGAGGCAGAGACGAGTCCCAGAGACGAGCTGTACTGGAGCAAGACATTAGCCAAACTCCAGAGCGAGAGCCAGTCGCTGTCCACGGACCCGAGCCAGCGGAGGACCGAGAGACACACACGAGTGACACAGACAGAGAGACACACACTAGAGAGGAGAGACCAGAGCACCAACACACCCAACCTCACGTACAACAGGTGTGTGTGTGTGTGTGCGTTTGATTTATATTACATTGTGGGAACCAAATGTCCCCACAAAGATAGTAAAACCTGAGATCACCTCCATTGTGGGGACCAGCCAGCGAGGGAAATGGGTTAATAAACACACTAAATTATATTTTTTTGAAAATGTAAAAATGCAGAAAGTTTTCTGTGATGGGTAGGTTTAGGGATAGGGTTAGTGTAAGGGGATAGAATATACAGTTTGTACAGTATAAAAACCATTAAGTCTATGGAGAGTCCCCACAAAGATAGTGAACCAGACGTGTGTGTGTGTGTGTGGGTCAAGCATTACAAAACAGCTTTAAAAGTTTTATTGTATTTTAAGAATTTTTTCTGACCATGTGTATTTAAATGTGATCAATCAATTTTACAGCACTGTGAATTGAATTAAATTAAATTAAATTAAATTAAAAAGTCAATTTAAATTAAACATATACTGAACATATACATGTATATATATACACATATATATATATACATATATATATATACACACACACACAAAATTTGTATCATATATATTATTTAGCAATGATGCATTATTTGAAAAAGTAAATAACCATAAAGACATTTAGAATGTTACAAAAGATTGTCAAATAAATGCTTTCAATGAATTCTTTAGAACTTTCTATTCATCAAACAATCCTGAAATAAAATGCACCACAGTTTCCACAAAAAAATATGAAACAGAACAACTATTTTCAACACTGATAATAATCATGTAATAGTCAATCAATAATCACTGTTTCTTGAGCATCAGTTATTAGAATGATTTCTGAAGGATCATGTGACACTGAAGACTGGAGTAATGATGCTGAAAGTTCAGCTTTGATCACAGGAATACATTACATTTTAAAAATGTATTCAAATAGAAAACGGGTATGCTTTGTGAGCATACGAGACATTAAACATTAAAAATCGTACCAACCCCAAACTTTGAACTTCACTGTATTTTTCCTGTATATATACAGTATAATGAGCATCTCTCTGTTGTTCCTCCCTCACAGCAGTGTGACTCTGGAGAGGCTGCGGTCCATCCGGCGAAACGTGGTGGCATTGCTCTCCTCCATCCTACCAGACCTGGATATGCAGGGGATCAGCTACGACACCATTGATGTAGACAGCATCCTCCAGCAGATCATCCAGGCCAACAACCTGTGAGCCTTCAACCGGGATCAGCCAATGACAAGCCAGACTGAAGACCGACGGGTCTCCGCAGCATCGGTGCATGCAAACTCAGCATTAAAAACAACGGTTACACTTTATTTTAAGGTGTCATTGTTACAGTGTAATTATATATTTAAGTACTGAGTAATATTAAGCAACTACATGTACTTACTATAGGGTTAGGATGCATGTAATTATGCATAATTTGCTCTTAGTACTATGGTAAGTACATGTAACGTGTAACAAAGACACTGTAAAATAAAGTGTTACCAAAACAAGTTATATGACTGGTTAAAGCTACATTTCACTCACAAACACATTCATATGATTATTCTGAAAGCTGATATTCTCATAGAGAGGCTTTGCAACAATATGCACAGATGTATGAGCCTTGATGTTTAATGTGCATGACATTTATAGATCTACTTTTGCATGCATGCATCTGACAAAAACGCTTGCTGTGTCTCCAGTGTTGCGAGATCTTTCACAATCATGTCTCAAAACGCTTGAGGTTTTACACATTTCAACTGCATTGCGCTTTTATCCTTCACATACATGCATCTGCATGCAGCTTTTATACTTGTACATATTTAAACCTTCTGTTCTTTAAACGCTTTTAATATTTTAGTATTATTATTTTTCTATACAATTTTTTTTTTTTTTTTTTTTTTACAATTTTGTAACAACTGATGTTCTAATTTTGCTCATATAATAAAAGTCATCAGTGTTTTTTCATAAGAGGTTTCTTGGCACATTTATTTTCAATCATGACTACGATTACAGTGGTTTGTCGTTCTCTCAAAGACTATGCAATAAGGCGCTTTTGGGACAGCTCAAGTTAAAGGTACACTGTAACTTTTTTTGTTTAAAGGGGTGGTATAATGCCCTTTTCACAAGATGTAAAATAAGTCTCTGATGTCCCCAGAGTGTGTGTGTGAAGTTTTAGCTCAAAATACCCCACAGATATTTTTATATAACATGTTAAAATTGTGAGGGTGAGCAAAAATGCACCATTTTGTGTCTGTCCCTTTAAATGCAATTGAGCTGCTGCTCCCGGCACAGGGGGCGGAGCTTCAAGAGCTTGCACTCACACAGACATGCACTGAAAATTTCAAAAACTTTTAGTTTTTTATGTTCAAACCGGAGTCAGACAATAATGTAGAGACTCAAGAAGAAGCGACATGTAGAAGCAACAGGACATTTCTGAATGGTTAGTTGATGAATTTATCTTTCTAGTCATTGATTTGCATATTCTGTCTTGATAATCTATAAATGGTGTTCAGGGGGCGGGGTTTATGTAAATTCTAGAGTTGTTGATGTCACTAACCCGGGAGGAATGTGGTGTAGTCTCTACCAGCCGTTTGTTGTAGTCCTTAAAAAGCGATTTCTCTAAAAGCAAATATCTCCCTTTGCTTTGAACTTTGAGCGTTGTAACTTTGCAGATGTTGTTTATGCTCAAACAGCAACATTACACACTAACTAAAGTTAGAAAAGTCAAATCATAATCAACCACCCCTTTAATTAAAATGTAAATAATGAGTCAACATCATCAATCCTTCTTCCAAAAGATGTTTTTCACTCTGTTAAGCCTATTATAAGTGTTTATATTTTAGACCTGACGAGATGGTTTTCGGGGGGAAATTGCGTACGTGCGTCACTCCTCATATTCGTAAACAGAGTAAAGTTGCTCCGGCTGCTTTGACACGTGTCTGGTGTGGGAGTGACAGAGGTTTAGTCGTCACAACGAGCGAGAAAGTTTGATGTGGAGGACTAAAATCTACAACCTCCGGGAAATCACCGGAGGTTAAAAAAAACGGCGAACAGAGGAGAGTCTGCTGACCAAAAGAGAACGAGACAGAGCTTGTAATAAAACAAGAATCAACATTAGCTTGGCTTTTCAGAGATGGAGAACTGAGGGATTTGAAAAGGTGAAAATGTTGTAAAGCGATGCAGAGACAATGTTTTTTATTACTCAACAGGTGAGGTGTGTTATTGAACAGTTAGATTGCCATATGTATCTCTCTAACAGAATTCTCTATCATTTCATAATGGTTGTTGTAGCGCTGTGCTAGAATTTATTTATCAATATTATTTTCTCTAAGTACCTTGTATATTAATGGGTAAAGCTACTAGTGGAGCGGCTAAGTGCTTATGTTTGGCAGAATCGTTCAGTTTATGATACAAGCGTGAAAATTGGCATGAGCAGTCTCCATGGGTCACTTGACAAGAAAATTGTCCGAGCCACTTGAAATTTCAAGATGGCGGCAATTTTTCAAGATGGCCGACACCTTAGTGGAGCAGTTAAGTGATATAGTGGTTTATTTGGTGATACAAGCATGAAAATTGGCATGAGCAGTCTCTGTGGGTCACTTGACAATAAGCCATTTACAGCTACTTGAAATTTCAAGATGGCGGCCATTTTTCAAGATGGCCACCACCTTAGTGGAGCAATTAAGCTTAAGAAATCATTTAGTTGGTGATACAAGCATGAAAATTGCCATGAACCTAATTGCTCCACTAAGGTGGTGGCCATCTTGAAATCTCAAATAGCTGTGGGTGGCTTATTGTCTAGTGACCATCAGAGACTGCTCATCCAATTTTCATGCTTGTATCACCAAATAAACCACTATATCACTTAACTGCTCCACTAAGGTGTCGGCCATCTTGAAAAATGAAAAATCTTGAAATTTCAAGTGGCTCGGACAATTTTCTTGTCAAGTGACCCATGGAGACTGCTCATGCCAATTTTCAGGCTTGTATCATAAACTGAATGATTATATCACTTAGCCACTCCACTATACAGTGTAAAATCAAAAATACAAAACTGGTGTGCACATCTCAAACACCCAGATTGGACTCAGGTGCAGGACATCAAAGTAACAAAAAAAGAAAAAAAGAAAAGTGAAGTCCGCACTGCAATCGTGTGCGCTGTCCATTAAGTTCACGAAACCATAGGGTGTCCCATTTGCCAAATGTGACCCTGGATCACGTCACCAGTCTCGAGTCGCACGGGTATATCTGTGGCAATAGCCAACAATACATTGTATGGGACAAAATTATCGATTTTTCTTTTAAGCCAAAAATCATGAGGATATTAAGTAAAGATCATGTTCCATGAAGATATTTAGTAAATTTCCAACCGTAAATATATAAAACATGTATTTTTGTGAGTGAATGCTGCACAATCGCCAACATAAATGAACAACTTTAAAGGTGATTTTCTCAATGTTTCCATTTTTTTGCACCCTCAGATTCCAGATCTTCAATAGTTGTATCTCGACCAAATATTGTCCTATTCTAACAAACCATACATCAATGGAAAGTGTATAAATCTCAATTTCAGAAAATTTACCCATATGACTGGTTTTGTGGGTCACATTTTAGGTTTCAGACGGGTGCTCGTGAGCGCCGATATGCACTCTCTGTGCACTTTTGCTGAGCATTACGTCACGAAAGTGTGGACTCGGAGGAAGATCATGAGGGCTAAGGGCTCCATTCGGGACAGGGCCAGTAACGTCTTCAGATCATCAGCGTGAGATGTAAACACAGGAACAGTAAACTATATTCACAGTCACACAGAGCCGAAGCACAACCAAAACAATGTTCTTCCGCAAAATGCATGCAGTTTTGTTTTTTAACCACTAGTGGGCCAACAGTTAAATAGTGTGTGCCTACCTATAAGTGGATGTGCATGAAAACACTAAACACGCACTGACTTGAACTTGATTTTTATTACATAATATTACACAATACTGGTTTAATGACAATACGTTTTTAAACAACTTTTAGATGAGTTGGACATCAGGTAATAACAGCTGCAGGTCACAGACAGAAAGCCTACAGGAGGAGAAACTCGCCACAAAGAGAATAACAATTCACTCCTTTTGCAAAACGCATGATTAAAGTGGAAACAGTGTTAGTTTGTGCATTAATTAACATAGTTAATTAGAAACACAGTGAAGTGAAGCCAGTTATTTTCACAGTTAGACAGAGGTCACAGGAGATTCATTCACATTCAGATTCACCGGAAATGACAAGTGTGTTTCATAGCGGAGATGGGGAAAAGAGCCGAGCCGCCTTCTTCTGCAGCTATAATCCAATTTTAAAAACATTTTTATATATTTTAATGCATCATTATTGATTTAAAATCTCTCATTTCTACTGGTTCAAAGGTTATCTTCGGCCTTGTTTAAATCATGTTCGTATTTTAAAGCTCTTTAAACATATCATCTGAAAATAATAATACTGAAGCCTTTCAGATTTTGTTCGTTACTGAGCCGAACAGGCTTAATTTAAAGCTAATTTACTTAGTACAAAAGCAATTGTTAAAAATCACAAATATAGAATAGAAACGCGACAAAGCGATACATGACTGAAAACAAACAAGAACGATCTTCGCAAACGATTTGACGTTAAAACTTCTGATATTAGAATGTGATATGCAACTATTTACAGTTTTAAGAAGCTCGACTACATCTCATTAAATGCAAGCGTCCGGACTCTCTTTCAGTCATGTGATTAAAGATCAGGCCTGATTTTAAACAACAGGTTCTAGATTCATCGAGAACGTTCTTTTTTAATCGTGAACCTTCTTTAAATAGTTCTAGAACATAACGTTATGGCTCAAGAAATCTCCAGGCCAAAGGTCACAGAGCTCTAAATTTGATACAAAAGAAGCTTAACGATCAAGAAACGGAAATATAGTTTGCAACTTTTATTGCATTTTCCAAAATAAACGTAACAGGGCTTAGTTTATAAAACACAAGCAGAACTAATTTGTGTAAATCAACGAACGATTGTATAGAATTTTTACGGAGGAAAAAAAAAATCGGTCAACTTATTTTTTATTTAATGCTATGATTTATATAAAAATGGTTTAATTAACTGTAATGTATCAATTTATGTAAATATAATTTAGTTATACAGATTTTTTTCTTTTATTTAAACACGGGATGCCTAAAAAAAACATTTGTAAAATGATTTAATACAACAATGTACATCATTTTAATATTGATAAAGTATCAATTTACATTAATTTAGTGTTTTACAAAACTCTATGCAACAGTTTACTCAGATATGGTTGCATAAATGTTTTAGTGCATTCAATCCAATTTACGAAGGTTTAATTCATTTCAATGTTACAATTTGCATAAAAATTGAGTGATTTGCACAAATTCGCTCTGCTTGATTTTCATGAATGAAGCCCAATGATTGTACTTGCTTTGGCCTGACAACAGAAAATAGTGTGGCGAATAAACAAGAAACAAGATTGCGTGGTAAAGGCCATTATAGTGCTCAATTAATTAGCTACATTTTTTACTGTACCTCTCGTTACGGTTCGGACGACTAAGACAAGCCAGCGTTGTAACGTTTGTGTAGCTTCTGGCAAACACACATCTGACAATAAAAGTACTGTAATGATGACGCCATCTTCTCAACACCACAACAAACCCGTGCAACGGTAAGAGTCTGATCATTAAAGCAAGGCAATGACTTAGTTAAAAACGATAAAGTTGAATTTTAACACACAGAAACATGTCTCTGAACCAAAGCTGTGTGCAAAACTGTTTCCATCTGAGGGGTCAAAGTGAATCTGAAGAGTAAAAGTGAGCATTATGAGGTCGACGCTTCATCACCTAAAGGACACTTCTTACCGCCAAATACACCGATATATATCCAGCTATAGCACACGTGCAAGAAAGCATTAGTGACGTACACTTTTAGTGCGAGATAATCGCCCTCATTCCTACCTGGGACTCAAGACGAGTGTGCAAATCAAATACTTAGTGTGATGTTTCATTTGTTAATCTGTATGAGTAATATATGCAGTTCCTGTAGATATATTTAGATTTGTATGGGCCATATCCCATAATCCTCCATTCCAGACCATTGGCGCGTTCAAACGATGAAACCCAGCAAAACCGGACACTAGGATGGAACGTGGTCTTTTTTTAAACATCCATTTGTAGACTATGACACAGAAGTATCAAACTCCTACAGACAGCATCCGGACATACATATACGTATCTGTATGTGTGTGTTTGTGTGTTCATGCACGTGTGTATGAGTGTAATCATTGTGTGGTCAGAGAGAAATCGAGATCGCTCGACGTGCTGATCTGTCTTTCAACCGCTCTCAGCGACTTGCACGCCTGTATTTTGCTCTGGATGTCGTGTTTCTTCTCGAAGTAGTCAACCAGCGATGTCTCCGTGAGGAACGATGCTAAAACCTGCTCGAATGTGATCGACCAATCGGCATCCGGCGCGCTGCCCCGCCTCCGATCCGCCCCGTCTCCGCCCACGCAGCCAATCAGAACCGTGTCGTCGGCGATGTCCTCGCACTGCAGCGAACCGGCGCTCACCACGGAGTACGACGAAACCGACGTGTCGTCTTTGGCCTCTTCGTCAGAACCGGACGCTGTAGGAGGAGGCGTCTCTAGCTGGGCCTCCGCCAGGGCCTTTGAGACCAGGGACTGTCCTGATGATCCTCCCTCCCCGGACGAGTCCTCTCTCTCCGGCTGAAGAGCATCGACGGTGGAGGCCTCGGCTTTCTTGCCCCCGTTGTTGCTGAACTTCTTGCCCACTTCTCCGATGCGCAGCAGGAGACTCGCCACCGTGGCGATGCCGTGATAAAGCTCCTGCTCCATGGGGTCTTCGCTGAACATGTTGTAGAGAGTCTTACACATCTCAATGAACTGCTCCTGGAAATGAAGAACACATGAAATTCAAGTTCATGTCAAGGCTATTTTAATTGGCCAAACACTGCAGTACAAGGTTGCTACTTTGGTAACACTTTGCGATAATTTTACAGTGTCCTTGTTACATATGTTACATGTACTTACCATAGTAATAAGAGTAAATTAAGCATAATTACATGCAATTAACCCTCAACCAAACCCTAATCCTACCCTAACCCTATAGTAAGTACATGAAGTTAATTATTATTACTCAGTACTTAAATATATAATTACACTGTAACAATGACACCTTAAAATAAAGTGTAATCCACTTTACAATAGGTTCATTAGTTAACATTAATGTATTAACATTTGTTACAGTATTTATTAATCTTTGTTAATGTTGGTTAATAAAAATGCAGCTGTTCATTGTTTAATGCACTGTGAACTAACATGAACAATGTTAACCAATACAACCTTTGATTTTAATAATGTATTAGTAAATGTTGAAATTAATATTAACTAAGATTAATAAATGATGAAGTTGCTTAGTTCATGTTAACTAATGAACCTTATTGTAAAGTGTTACCGCTACTTTTAATACTGATTTGATTAAAATTCATTGGACTTTGACTAGGTCAGATATAATTATTAAAATGATTGAAATTGCCGCTATTATGCTTTTTCAGATGTCCTCTTTCATGTCGTGTTTTTACACCTGTTTGTGAATGTAAAAGGTCCGCAAAGTATCGAAGTGCAGATAAATTGAGTTTTTTGAGTCCCAAAAGAATGAAGCGATTCTGAACTGCCGAAACGAGTCGTCAGTATTTTGTTATTTATTGTGATTTTCCAAAACCTGTTAGATGTACATCAACATTTATTTGCTTCATAAATAACTTTAGGGTTCATGCCGAAGGTAAATCGAGCATACAATTATGACAAGCAATGAAACATGACATCAGATCTGATTCTTCACATTGAAATTACTGCAAAAAAATGAAGAAGATCAGATAGAAATTGTGTCTTTGAGCGGTTTGATGTGTCCATTTACTTCCATAGTATTTTTTTTTCCTACTATGGAAGTAAATGGACACATCAACTGTTTGGTTACAGACATTTTTCAAAATATCTTCTTTTGTGTTCAGCAGAAAAAAGAAATTCATACAGGTTTGAAACAACTTGAGGGTGAGTCTATGATGACAGAATTTTCATTTTTGGGTGAACTATCCCTTTAAGCTTAATTGTAAGGGGTAAATAACTTTGCTTTGGGCCACATTCAGCTGAGGGTGCACATTCACCAAACAAACGAGACTGTGTGCATCAACAGCCAGTGTTTGAGATCAATGAATGTTGGTCACCTGATTCATTCGCGGCAGATCTTTGATACTCTCTTTCTTTGGCTCGTTTTCTTTGGCCCACATTCTCAGATAGTACTTGTAGTCCTTTGGCTTCTCGTCTGAAAACACACATGAGCTGCGATGAGACGCTGCCATTAAAACAACAACCAGAGTCATGAAAAGCCGAGTATTATCAGGTCGTGAACCTTTTCTGTCATCGGTGTCTCCGGCTGTCGATGCGTCTCCTGCCTCTCTCAGCTCTTCTCCTGTGAAGACATTAATGCTGCATTAATACACACAACATGATAATGACATTTAGACATTAACCACTTAAAAATGCCCACCAGAAAGGTTTCATGAAATAAAACCCATGGCTAAA
>NC_137135.1:34351838-34369338 GCF_949319135.1 Squalius cephalus
CTTTGCTAGCTACCATAGACTGTCAGCTGCTTGCCCGCGAAATTTCATGACGCAGGAGGGGGGCGGGGTGGGGTGCGGTGGGGTGGAGACGCGAGCGTCAAGTGGAGCGGGGGATTGGATGAGAGCAGTTGACCAATGTAAGCTGTCCGGCCGGACAGCTTACATTGGTCAACTTCTCTGCAGCTGTACACCCAATAGAGTGAATGGATTTTTTTCATTCTTTTTTCTCTTCATATTGTTAGGACTGTACTGTAGAACCATAACCAGCATCTAAACGAGGTTATTAATAATGAACAATCTTTGAAATCGTAGACCATAGCTTTAATGTAGTACTGACACTAGAACTCTGAAAAATTTCCATACAGTGATTTTTATTTTGGTTGAATTATACACAATATATATTGTCACTATCCATGATACAAAGTTGCATTCTTGTATTGCGAAATATTGTGACATGATATATTGTTACACACCCCTAATAATGAATGATATAATGTTGTATTAACCACTCTCACCTGCCCAGAATGGTCATGGCCTCTCCTTCATCTGAACAGGACAGCAGTTGATCCATGTTAGCATGTAGCACAGCTAATGACACCTGGACGAGAGTCAGAGACAGCTGTCAGTCAGATTGATGTCTAGTAAAAACACTCATGTTCTTTAGGAATTGTTGCTTTAAGACACTCCTACAGTCTGTAGGTGTAAACCGCTCGATTCATATTAGCCTTACGATCTCTTTATGAACAGTTTGAAGCATCAGTGTGGTAGTTCTCAATGGAGGGACATAAAGCTCTCACATTTCATCAAGAAGATCTTTATGTCTAGAAGATGAACGAAAGTCTCACGGGTTTGGAACGACTAACCGTGAACTAACCGTTTAATTTGGGGGGGGGGGGGGGGGGGGGGGCTAACTTTAGGTCTTTCAATGCTTTAATTGGTCTTTGATAGTGCTGGGCAATGATTAATCGCGATTAATCGCATCCAAAATAAAAGTTTGTGTTTACATAATATATGTGTGTGTGTGTACTGTGTATAATTATATTGTATATATAAATACACACACATGCATGTATATATTTAAGAAATATTTGCATGTATATACTGTATATGTATACATCATTTTTATTGTATATAAATATTTTGTATATAAATAACAAATTTTTCTTAAATATATACAAGCATATGTGTGTATTTATATACACAAAATAATTATACACAGTACACACACATATATTATGTTAACACAAACTTTTATTTTGGATGTGATTAATCATTGCCCAGCGCTAGTCTTTGATAATGAAGTTTCTGTTTGTGTAATGAAAATTTGTTCTGTGTGGCGAAACTTGTCCGAGATTTCCTGTTTTTGCACCTGGAAAATGACTTTAATGCCCTCGTAGAAGAAGCAGTCGACCAGCAGCACGGCGCTGTCGAAAGGCATGACGGACAGGAAGAGTGTGAGGAACCAGGACAGAGAGATGGTGGAGATGACGCCCAACTCCTGCATGCGCTCGTACAGCAGCGGCAAACACTCGCGGGTGAGCTCCTCAAACACTCCCTGGTCCACCAGCGCTCCTGACACAGGGAAACACTGATGACACACATATACACACGCAGAAATCCACAGCTGTCATCAAGTGTTTGAGTGTGTGTGACTGACCGACAACTCTGGTGTTGTAATAGTCGGGCAGCATCCGCTCACACAGAGCCACGAGCAGCCAGAACGCCTGCTCTTCAGTGCAGTACAGCAACAACACCGACGTCACGATGTTCATCGCCTGGAGGAGGGGGGGGGGGGGGGGGGGAGAGAGGGCGAGAGAGGGAGAGAGGGCGAGAGAGTCAGAGAGAGAGAGAGAGAGAGAGAGAGAGAGAGAGAGAGAGAGAGAGAGAGAGAGAGAGAGAGAGAGAGAGAGAGAGATTAAACAGACTCTCGTACCACTTTACCTCGGAAAAACACTGATAATGTACTAAACATGCACAGATTTCATAACATTATCATCATAATGTAAGACAATAAATAAGTTTTAAAAAAAACCTGCATATTCATTGACTTAATTTTTGGTGAGTGAGAGAAAGTGTGAGTTTGTGAGTCTGTGTGTGTGTGTGTGTGTGTGTGTGTGTGTGTATGTATGTGAGTCTGCATGTGTGTGAGTATGAGTCTGCGTGTGTGTGTCTGCGTGTGCGTTTGTGTGTGTGTGTGCCTGTAAGTGTGTGTTAGTGTGAGTGTGTGTGTGTTAGTGTGTGCCTGTGAGTGTGTGTGAATCTGCCTCTGTGTAAGTGTGTGTGCGCGTATGTGAGTCTGCCTGTGTGAGAGTGTGTGTGTGTGTGAGTGAGTGTGAGAGAGTCTGCATGTGTGTGCCTGTGAGTGTGTGTGTGTGAGTGTGTGCGAGTCTGCGTGTATGTGTCTCAGTGTGTGTGCCTGTGAGTGAGTGTGTGTGTGTGTGTGTGTGTGTGTGCCTGTGAGTGTGTGTGCGTGCCTGTGTGTGTGTGTGCGTGCCTGTGAGTGTGTGTGTGTGAGTGTGTGTGTGTGTGTGTGTGTGTGTGTGTGTGTGCGTGCCTGTGAGTGTGTGTGTGCGTGCCTGTGTGTGTGTGTGTGTGTGTGTGTGTGTGTGCGTGTGCCTGCCAGTGTGTGTGTGTCTCAGTGTGTGCGTGAGTGTGTGTGTGTGTGTGTGTGTGTGTGTGTGTGTGTGTGTGTGTGTGTGTGTGTGTGTGTGTGTGTGTGTGTGTGAGAGAGTGTGTGTGTGTGTGTGTGTGTGTGTGTACCTGGCAGTATCCGATGCCGGGGTTCCTGTAGGCGTAGGCCGTCAGCACTCGTCTCAGCGCCGCGATGCCCATCTCGTTCTGGAAGGCGTGATGCTCCGGCATGGAGCGGTGCAGGTCTCTCTCGATCTCCTCCGTCGCTAGAGTGCATTTACCCATCGCCTGCTCGATCAAGCTGCCGTAGTAACCCGGGTGTGTGTTCATCTCGTTCTGAGCACCTGGATAATGACATTCATGACATAATCTCCATGACAGCAGCTGACGGACAGCGTGTGATATCTCACACTGATGTGGAAACATGACCTTTGACGGTCACATACAAGCAGCAGAAGTCGACACACAATACACACTTTGGCTGAACTTTACACTAAGTACACTACACACACTCGTTCAGCGTGTTAAGTGTGCACACACAGTATACAAATGCATACTCTAATGATGTACTGCCAAAATGTGCAGGATATAAAAAGCGCACACAAAGCTGAATAGTGTATCCCATAATGCAAAGTGCTCGATCTTCTTGATCTTCCATTTCCAATGTGGCAAATGATCCTAAATAAACAATCTCTATCTTGACAAACTGGATTAAAAATGTAAAATTACAATATTTTATTCTGAATCAAAAAGCAAATTAATGATGTTACAACGCAATAACAGTGTGTCTAAAACTATTTTAATTTTCTTTAATTTAAATAAAGACAGTTGCCAAGTCAACATTTTTAATTTTGTTTACCTTTTTAAGTGTAAGCAGAAATTACAAAAATAGAAAAAAGTAAAAAAAAAAATTAAAAAAAGTAACTCGAACTTACAATAAATTCAATTAAATAATTCACTATTTACACTAATATTTACATAGGCTGCTTCTTTCTTAATCCATCCCTTGCATAATTTAATCTTTATATAACATATTTGAATATGCATATTTTGTCTGTTGTGTACATTATATCTTATTTTACATATTATATTTGTGCTATACAGTGTTATTCTAGTTCTATTAATGTACTATTATATTATTTATGAATATTTTGAGATTGCTTTTATTTGCCATGGTTTACTCGTCTGGGTGAACGGCGCCCCCTGGTGTTTGTGAGGACTCATTACCTGAGAACAGCAACCACAGCTCTCCTCTGAGACTCTCAGGGATCCCGTTCAGGACCAGCTCTCTCGTCTTCGACGTGCGGTACATACACACTCCACGGCCGTACTCAAAGAAATGGATGTTCCACGATTCCTCTTTCATCTTCTCTCTCGTCTGGATCAAAAGAAAGACGAAGGTCAAAACAAAACCAGGCAAACGATGTCAAAATGCACAAAAAGTTGTTGTTTTTGTCCCTTGTAACCTTGTAAACTGCTTTAAGATTTTCAGGTCAGTCTAACTAGTAGGATATATATATACAGAAATTTTGTAGGATGTATACAGAAATGTATAGAAAATGTATTAAACACTTCACAGTCTTCACTGCATACATTATAAATGATACATTTATTAATCCTCCTTATTAAAGCTACAAAACTTATTCAGTCAAGAGCAGTGAGTGATTTTCTCTTTTTCTTTTGTTCTTTTATTATCCTTAATGACAGACGGTTTATTAGGCTGCTGTCCCTTTAAGACCTGTCGCACACATCCCAACTCTTTACAACCCCCTAAAATTCAAGATAACTGTCTTTGTTGTTTCTACATTCATTTGGAGATTAAATGTGAAATTATTACAATATAAAAAGATCTAAACAACTTCAATGTTAGATGCGATTAATTGCGATTAATTACAGAAAAATGTGCGATTAATCCGTTTTTTTGACGTTTTTTTTATCTAGCCGTGCTAGATCACAACTGTCTTTCTTCCCACATTAAAAAAATCATTTGAACTCAAATCAATATTTTATGTCTATTTCCACATCTGTTCAAAAGTGTTTGTTTTTTTGAGAGAAAAATTAAGCCTTTCATTCATCAAGGAAGTATTTATCAAAAGTGACAGTTGAGCATTTATAATGTTACTAAATATTTTTATTTTAAATAAATGCTGTTCTTATGAACGTAAAAGAATCCTGAAAAACAGGTATTACAGTTTCCACAAAAAATATTAACTGTTTTCAACACTGATAATAATCATAAATGTTTCCTGAGCATCAAATCATCATATTAGAGTGATTTCTGAAGGATCATGTGACACTGAAGACTGGAGTAATGATGCTGAAAATTCAGCTTAAATGACATTTTACTGTATATTTACATAGAAAACTATTTTAAATTGTAATATGTAACTGTTTTTATTATATTTTTGATCAAATAAACGCAGCCTTGCTTGATAGGTTTGATAACAGACCCCTATATTTCATAATAACTGTGCACTAAGCCTTACATATTACTACCCTCCTATCTGTGTATTCCTCTATTTACTTGAAAGACTTGAAAGAAAGAGACTTGACTTTAACCCTCTGGGGTCGGCAAACACGCCGGTGCGTTTTGCTCGATTTCTTTCACATAGCAGCAAAATAGACTTAAAATACTCTGTCATTTATGGTCACACAGACTTAAAGGAGACATATCATGCTTTTAAATCGTTCCTTTTAACATATAAATCATACATTTGTAGTCTATATAAAGCGGAACTGCAATGCTTGGGTCTGAATTCCTCATTATTATAGCTCCACAGGCCCCTTTTCTACCCCTTTTCTGATGTGCGTCTGAGAGCAACTCGTTTTGGTGCGGTCTCTTTAAAGGGTAACTAAACACTAAACCAACTTTTTTTAGTTAATGATCTGTAAGAATGGGGCTTTATTAGTGCTGTTCATTGATTCGAGTAACTTTTTTGACATTTGGGTATAAAGTGTTTTAATTCTACAATATATGGTGTAAAAACGTCTGAGTGCTGCCCTCTTCAGGTTGAACGGTGGCTACTGCAGTTGAATTTTCCTATTGGATGTTGCGGTACTGCGTGAGCTAAAAGGTACTGCGTGACGTAAGCAGGTTCCAGCTCACCACGCCCTCCCTTGGTACGAGCTCACCACGCCCTTGGATGAGCTAGCGTAGATTTATCTGTATTTAGTACAGTGGTAGGTGTAGTGTTGCTGGTTGCAACAGCACTGCTGGACTGCATAGCTTTCCAGCAGACTTGTAAATTAGGCGCCAGTGTTTGCATGCACTTGGCCTGGAAGACCGTGAGTGTGAAACCTGCATTTTACGCGGAATTGCTTTTCCAACGCAATAGAGGTGGAAATGGGCTTCTCCACACAGCTCGCGCTGAAAAGCGACGCTGTGCCAAACGCTGCTCCTCCTGCATGGACTCCACCACCGCAGCGGCGTCTTGATGTGAGTGATCATCATATATATTTTAATCACAATTTATGGTTAGGCTAAAGTTAATCCTCTGGGGTCGACAAACGCGTCGGCGCATTTTGCTGGATTTTTTCACATAGCGGCAAAATATGAATATGCCTATAGAGAGCGCGCGCTATTGACATCAACTCGATAAAACTCATCAGATGCATATTTACGTCGTCTTGCGACCCTGTGAGCAAACTCTCCATTTTAGACAGTCTGACAGCAGGACTCTCAGGTGCACGCCCTTCCGCTCACGGTTCGTCCCTCTATCTCCGCTGGGGTCTGCCCACTTTTCTAGCATTTTTCAAATATTGCCAGTGGGTGGAGTCAGGCTCTGACCAGGGGTTTAGTTACCCTTTAAATACAATTGAGACACGTCATACCCCGCCCCCTCTCCAGGATGCAGAGGTGACACGGTTCAACTCCACCCCGTTCGGCCATTTTTGTAGTCTAGTTTGGAGACGGTGTCTTGTTTACACTTTCGCCTGGCTCCGAAGAGAGAGAGAGTGCGTGTGCGCGACCGGGTCTCTCTCTCTCTGTTCGTTCTTTCGGTTAAACATGCGCCCTGTCACAAGCGCAGCAGTTCATCTACATTAGACGGTGTAATGAAGCGTGTGGGTTACTACATCCAACAACCGAACATTTTAACTTGCCCTCTCGTAACTTCTGCATCTTTTAGCTTGGACTACAAAATTGCAGCGAGAAATAAAAATGGCGGATCGCTCGAAGTGTTGGGCCGGAAGTCAATGTCCTTATTTGGCAGTTCCGCTGCAAATACTGTGACGTAATAGTTCACAAAACGTCATAGATAACAGAAAAATCTGAACAGGTTGAAAAATAAGGCCAAAACAGAATATAAAGATATCAACGAAGCACCTGAAGAGAATAATTTAAACTTTTCTGTACTTCTAAACACTCCAAATATACAACAAAATGCATTTAAGGGCTAAAAAAGTGGATTTAGCATGATATGTCCCCTTTAAGACATATGAAAAAATAAACTTTAAAATGTCTACTTTTTTATGTGTCCACTTACAATCGAAACAAAGCATTGTGCTTTTGTAAAATAAAGAAAATAAACAGGGTGTGCTTTCTGCCTCTCCGTCTCCATGAACTTTTTTTCTGGTGCACGTCTCTAAACTTAAACAAAACTCAGCGAATACTATTCACCCAGGCATGAGCTATATATCTTTATAATCATTTAAGTGTGTACTTTTAAATTATCTAATTCAAAACGAAAACAAATATTCTCTGTTTATGTAATCTGTATGAAAAGAGAGAGATGTCATTTCAGCTCATTATCTGCTAATGTGAACACGCCTGCGGAGAGCACGCGCTATTGAAACGCAAATGATCTGAGGCAATCCATGCAAACCTGTCAACGCCCACATCAGCTCGATAAAACTCATCAAGTTTAATCAGATATAAAAAGACTTTTATGTATGATTGTTTGAAGCGCATCACATGAGGGGTGCGTCTCACCACTTTGGGGCCCAGCTCCTCCGGGACGTCCTGCTGGTAGATTTGCAGAAGGCCTTGCTTGGCAGTGGGCAGACTGGGACTGTAGTGCTGGTTTTGGGGCATCTCTCCGAGATCCAGCACAGGAGACGGGGGTGTACTCGGGCTGGGGTTCTCCTGGAGACACAGGTCACATGACATGTTTAAATACACAACCAGCTATGACCAAGGTAGAAATGAGTAATGCTTCAATGGGGCAAATATCTGTAAGCATGAGAACTAAATAAATGTTTGAGGATGTTTTTTTTTAAAGAAAATGTATTCTTTTATTCAGCAAGGATGCATTAAATTGATCAAAATTTACATTTATAATGTTACAAAAGATTCTGTTTTGAATAAATGCTGTTCTTTTGAACTTTATTTTTAATCAAAGAATCCTTAAAAAATATGTTCCTCAAAATTATGAAGAATCACAACTGTTTTCAACATTGCTAATAATCATAAATGTTTCTTGAGCATCAGAATGATTTCTGAAGGATCATGTGACACTGAAGACTGGAGTAATGATGCTGAAAACTCAGCTTTGATCACAGGAATAAATTACACTTTACTATATATTCACATAGAAAACAGCTATTTTAATAAATAACAATATTCTACAATATCGCTGTTTTTACTTTAATCAAATATATGCAGCCTTGTTGAGCAGAAAAATGTGTTTATCTAACCGACCTAAAACTTTTGAAAGGAACAGTATATAAAATTAAATACTATGCAAATTCCTTACATCATATTTAAAGGGGGGTGAATATAAACCTGGTTAAAATATCATACTGGTGATATCATACATTTCTCTTTCATGCATATTTGTTAGGATGTAGGTTTTATTTGTTTGCATTAAAAAAAAAAAGTTTAGTTACAAATGATCTTCTGCTGAAATACCACATAAAAAACATTTAAACAAAAAATATCATACATTCTGATGACTTGTGACTCACGGATTGAGGATTTAGGCCACATGGCCTGTCAGGCGTGCGCTGCAGGAAGTCAGAGATGCGCTGTACCAGGAAGTCACGGTCTTTGAGGTTAGCAAACAGGAAGGTCATCTTGTTTTTAGTGCTGATCGACAGTGGACTCGGCAAAACACTGCTGCTGTCTGCTTTCTCCACTATGGTCACCTTGAGGGAGAGAATGAGAGAGTGAGTGTGCTGCTGTTGTGCAACTGTATGCGAGCGAGTGTGTGTGTGTGTGTGTGTGTGTGTGTGTGTGTGTGTGTGTGTGTGTGTGTGTGTGTGTGTTTACCTCTCTCAGTGGAATGATAAGTTGACACAGATCTTCCTCTCTACTGGCAAAGCAGATGTAGTTGTTAGAAACAAACATTTGACCGACGACATGCATCTTGGTGAACGGCGTCCAGAGCGTACAGTCGGTGTGTCCATCCAAACGCTCGTCCGGCGTGAGCCGGAAAAGAGCCCGGTATCGCTCGTTCTTCGCACGCGCATCCAAGTCCCTGAAACATGTGAGAACAAGCCCTATTTAAAGTAGTTAAACCAAGATCTATTTATTTATACTGACTCTTTAAAATGCTTAAATTATATTATCATCAAATTAAGTTTTTTTTTTTTTTAAATCACATTTGTTTGGCATATCTCTCTATCTCTCTCTCTCTCTCTCATATATAGAGTACACACACACACATATATATATATATATATATATATATATATATATATATATTAGGGCTGGGCGATATGGCCAAAAAAAAATATCACGATAATTTTTTTTATATCAGTCGATATCGATAATTATCACGATAAAAGTCAAATCTTTATTTCTTTAAAGTTTAAAGGCAGATTTTTGCTCCTAAGTGAAAGTTGTAGAAACCAGAGCGTTAACTGTGGTTTTAAACTACTCTTTATTGTCAGAACATATCAGGACAAACATTTGTCATTTTTCCTTAACAAAATACATATTTATTGGACAATTTCTTAGTTTCTGCATGTGCTAATTTTTTTTTTTTTTTTTTTTGGTAAAATGTAATATTCTGACTGTTTGAGTTTTATTAAACTTAACCATTGGTCATCCAGTATCATGCATTTAGATCATGATAACCACAGATAAAACCAAATGTAACTTTATGGTTTCTATGGTATTTGTATGAAAAACAGTAGTCTAAATACATTATTAAATACTGTAATTATATTCCATTAGTCCTTTAATACATTGTCTACATTAATAATATAATACAATTCAATGTATATCCTACATTTCATAGTGCAGTTAATATTACTAAGCTAACAGTAAATCCGTGGTAAATGATGGGAATTTCAGCCTTCAGACTGTATCGTTGCGCACAGTTTGTCAGCGCTGTTTCATCTGCCTTTAAGCTGGTTTAAATCACTGAGACATTTGTGTTCCTCGCTGAATTCAAGCGCTTCTCACTGGATTTCGTGACCGAGACCGATCAGAGTAAACGCATCTGCTCTAACTTTAGTGAGCTCGCGCTCGCGCTGCCGTTTGGACTTTGAGCCGAGCGGATAAATGGTCCGTGTGGCGCGCGGTTCAAATGAGTTTCGTTCCGCTTTTGGCGCATAAACATTATCGAACATTTATCGACCTCTTGATATCGTTTTATCGAGAAAAATTATATCGCGATAATTATCGTTATCGTTTTATCGCCCAGCCCTAATATATATATAATAGTACACTAATATATATATATAATAGTATACTATTATATATATATGTGTGTGTGTGTGTGTGTATATATTTTTTTAAATCACATTTGTTTGGCATATCTCTCTCTCTCTCTCTCTCTCTCTCTCTCTCTCTCTCTCTCTCTCTCTCTCTCTCTCTCTCTCTCTCTCTCTCTCTCTCTCATATATATATATATATATATATATATATATATATATATATATGAGAGAGAGATAGAGAGATATGCCAAACAAATGTGATTTAAAAAAAATATATACACACACACACACACACATATATATATAATAGTACACATATATATATATATATATATATATATATATATATATATATAATAGTACACATATATATATATATATATATATATATATGTGTGTGTGTGTGTGTGTGTGTATACTGTATATATACATACATATAGGCTGTCAAGCGATTACAATTTCTAATCTAATTAATTGCACATCAAATTTGGCTGAGAAATTACCCCCAAATGATTATTTAAAGTCATTATTGTGTTAAATGAGAAAAGCATCAAATAAACATTACAAAAAGTAGCTTTAGAAAAACATTTTTTTTTATTTGATTCATCATATAATTCATCAAACAAACTTTTAGGCGACAACAACCATGAGGGTGAATAAATGAGGACAGAATTGTTGGGTTTTTTATTAATATGTAAATATGAAATACATTTTTTTAACATACTGGCCTTCTTAAAAAGAAGCCATTAAACAAATATTTAAAATGTAGGCAACTGTCTTTGTTGTTTCTACATTAATTTGGAGATTAAATGTGAAATTATTACAATATAAAACGATTTAAACAACTTCAATGTCAGGTGCGATTAATCACAGAAAAATGTGAGATTCATTTGTTTTTTTTTTGTTTTTTCGATTGACAGCACTAATATAGTAATATACAAATATTATATATATGTGGTTTGCTCACCTCTTTAGTGCGGAGACGTTTTTCAGGGTCTTGCAGGGTTTGGGGAGGAAGCGATCGGCGGAGAAGCTCTCGTTGTCCAGTAACTGTCTCATGGCGATGTTGGCCAGCTGCTCCATCAGTTTGAAGGTCTCGTTGATGTTCAGGAACATGGAGAAGAAGTGTTCGGTGCCGCGAGTGCTCACGCGGATGCTCTCCGGGAAAACCAGTGTGGCGTTCTTGTCCAACTGCGTCACGTCCGTCCACTGCACCACCAGTGACACTACAGCGAGAGGAGGAACAATGAAGATGACAAAGATGTCCAAATGAAGAACAAGAAAGAGGACAAACTGATTTTATTAAAGATGAGTAGTTCATCCAAAAATGAAAATTAGCCCATGATTTACTCACCCTGAAGTCATCCTAGGTGTATATGGCATTCTTCTTTCAGACGAATACAATCGGATTTATATTAAAAAAAATGACCTGACTCTTCCAAGCTTTATAATGGCAGTGAATGTTTATGTTTTAAAAGTCCATAAAAGTGCATCTATCCATCATTAAAGTGCATCTCCATCATTAAAGTGCATCTATCCATCATTAAAGTGCATCTAAAAGATTTTCTCACGACCCCCCACCCCCAAATATTTTCTCATTGGATCTGCACAAATCACGTAGGTGACCCATTTTGGTTTTAAAACGGCGAATTTCGCCAAAAGGTGAGGAGTTTTCATGCCTGGTTTTATGATGGATAGATGCACTTTTATGGACATCCAGGACATTTTTTAATATAACTCTGATTGTATTCGTCTGAAAGAAGAATGTCATATACACCTAGGATGACTTCAGGGTGAGTAAATCATAGGCTAATTTTCATTTTTGGCTGAACTACTCCTTTAAGCATGGTAGAAGAAAAGCAGCATGCACTAACACAATTTCACACTAAATAAAGAACATTTAATTCAGTATGAATCAGCCCTTTTCACAAGAGTTCAAAAGACTCAAATGACATCACTAAATGATGCTCCAGAACACTGAAGTCCTATTGTTCAGTCTTGGTATTTCTGTGGTCGAATACTTGTGTATAATGACCACTAACAGCAAGATCTCATGTGCTACTATAATGTCTCTTAAATCCCTGCACACTCTCTTTCTTTGCACAGAATAAAAAGATTGAAAGTCACCATGAAATCAAAATTGGCAATTCTTATTTTTTATGGTATACTAAATACAGTTGTTGAAAACAGTTGTGCTGCTTAAAGGAACACTCCACCGTTTTTTGAAATAGGGCTTATTCACCTTCTTTCCTACATTTAGACAGGTGGGCAAATGCATTTTTGTCTCAGTGCATGCATTGTTTTAGTTTGACAGGGTCGGCGCTAGCTTAGCTTAGCATAATGAATGGAATCCTTTGTTGCCAGCTAGCATGTCCTGAGTAAAAGTGATAGAAAATTTTTTAAAAACCCACCTAATTACTTCTTGTGGCCTGCGTATTCACAACAAGTACAAATAGCGATGCAGATTAACACTAGGCGATTTCCTATGCAGATATTGACTTGGGACTATATTAGGGGGAAGCACAGACGAAGCACTGCTACTTGGGCGCAGAGATATCACGCCCAAGTAGCAGTGCTTCGCCTGTGCTTCCCCCTAATATAGTCCTTAATATATAAGTCAATATCTGCCTAGGAAATCGCCTAGTGTTAATCTGCATCGCTATTTGTACTTGTTGTGAATACGCAGGCCACAAGAAGTAATTAGGTGTTTTTTTTTTTTTTTTATATATCACTTTTACTCAGGACATGCTAGCTGGCAACAAAGGATTCCATTCATTATGCTAAGCTAAGCTAGCGCCGACCCTGTCAAACTAAAACAATGCATGCACTGAGACAAAAAAGCAACTCTGACAAACACACATTATACTTCTGCATAATGTTTCTATTTTTACTACAAAAATGTGAATTCTGCCGGTATTCAGACAGTCTCATGCATACAGATACAGATTCAGGCTACGGTCAACAATCGCCTACGTAGGCAACATTTGTTTGACTTTTCTAACCGTAAACACAGGCATGTTGAAGCCTGCAGTAATGTTTTTCATTGATGTTATGGCAGTCCACTCTGCTTATTGCTTTTCGAGAATGTTGCACTCCTGTTTGTCATTGTGCATGAAACTTCACGCCAATAAATCACCAGGAATATTGCTGACTTGTGCGCGTCTCAAGCGCCCTCTTTACGTTCGTCCTAATGCCTGTTAGTTGTCCGTGGATTTGCCCATATTTGGCGTTTAAAATGGAAACGTCTTTAGACATGGAAAATCGATTTTACAATCGATTCAATGAACACATATGTCTCAAAAATCGAACAGGATTTTTTCACAAAAGTGACAGCCCTATGCATGACGTCATCGTCTTCACAGATTCACGTTTTTGTTGTTTACACGGAGACCATTTTCAAAAGTTTGCGTTTTTACACAACCCAAAAAAGCTGTTGTTGTGTAAACGAAAGGCCAAAACGGATAAAACGTTTTAAGTTTTTTTAGTTACGGTGTCATGTAAACAGGCCGTGTGTCCACCAAAACGTCTTTTCACGTGGCTGGCGTGTTTTTTCAATTGTTTTCAATGGGAGCGCCGCGTTTTTAAAACGCCATGAGCATAATGAGGCGCTGAGCGTTTTTTTTCGCGCTGAGCGTTTTTTACCAGTCGCCAAGAGTTGATGAATGTTCACCCTAACCGTAACCCTAACTGTCCAATCACAGTGGAGGAGGGGCGGGACAAATACCACACCGACCAACCGCCACATTCTGCTTGTACAACATCAACAGAGGACAGCAACAAGCATAATAACGGAACAAAATCATTTATAACAAGAGCCAGAGAAAATACGTTACATTGTATCGACATATAGAATCAACACAGAAACAAAATATGTGTGAAATGAGATACTAGTAACACTTTCGCGGATATTCCGTATCATAACAAGCAAAGCGTCTCAACTGAAAAAAACGCTACGCTGCAAAAACGCTCTCAAGCGCCACAGCTAGGCGTTTACAGCAGAGACTAGTGTTTTCAGCCAGCTTTGGTGGACACACGGCCTTAGAGTGCAGAACAGTAATAAGTCACAACTTTTTAATCATCCCAACTAGAATACATTATATATCTTGGTTTGCTTCTGTAAAATCATGTTTGTTTTGGTTCCGGTCGCGTTTATCTTGTCCTATAAATTTAGTTTCACTGTACATTGCTCTCGTCTCACCCTCTTTTCCCAGCAGGAATGAGTAGAAGCAGAGGTGGTTGACGGAGAGGTAGATCCAGCCCTGTCGTGGGACTCTGCCCTTCCAGTAACTGCAGGGGTAATAGTTCACCAGCTTCTCTTCCTCCGGCATGCCGAACAACTTCCGCATCTTCAGCTCGGCTTCCCGGAACTTCCCAGGATCCTCGTCTTCCTGAGCTTTGCCGCTTTTATTCTCTTCGGCGATGATGCCCTGCATAGAAGAACAATCTTCACATGATGTGTGTGTTTTAAGAATCATTTCGCATTCGGATAGACCTGTTCAAAAGGTTTTGAAAAGAAGTTACCATGGTTTTTGGAATGATTTTACTGATCGCAAGAGGAAAAAATTAAGTTTTAGTCGCATAACATCGGTTAATGGAAACGCCGTCACTTCGAAATAGTTTTTTATCGACATTTAGAAAGAAAAAAAAGAAAAGAAAAAAAATAAAGAAAGAAAAATCGCAAGGAAACGAGCCTTTTGTCACTTTTATGTTTGAAAAAGACCAGATGAAATATATACTGTATGTATATATGAATTTGAATAAAAATATATAGAAAACATTTTTTTTTTATAAAAAATAGCAACTAGCAACAAACAAAAAGTGCAAGCGAGTTTTCGCACATATTAATTTAGACCTTAATATGTGAGAATCTAGTTGAACATAATCTGTGAGGAAAATAAATGTTGTCAATCTTAACAGCTCCAATATATTTTAATATATAAACTTTGACAAATGAAACAAATCCCACCTGTATTTTGCCCTTGACGAAGGTGGTGATGTCATCGTCATTGTCAAAGATGGACAGAGTCTGGAGAAGGTTTGTCTCGAGCCACTCCCAGTGTTCAGTGATCTCCTTACGAGACGAGCCTGCGACACACACACATCCATCAGAGCAGTGTTTACTGTGGCACAGCCTTTAATATGTCACTCAGATTCAGGGCTGCAGTTTAAAGGTCAGGCGAGGTTTACACGAGATACGGTGAATGTTAATGTGGGTCATGTGACTCAACAACACAGTCACTCTCCAGATTTTCATCACTGTTCTCGACGCTGAGATGTCGACACAAAATGGCCCTGGGCAAAACAAACTACTTGTTAAGGCAAAGAGTGACTATTCAGGAAAACAGACCGTTTCAGACTTTCTAACCCATGTGTCACCTGACTAAACAAATCTGGACAAATCTACTGTTATCTAGAGCGAGAGCTCTTGATCACCTAAACACACAATCAGTACTAGTTAACAGATGTGCACTTTTGTCATTTTTCTGGATAAATCATTCGAGTACTAAAACAACTTAAAAAAAATACGTCGAAATAAAATAAACATGAACTAAAAAAAAAAGGGGGTTAAAGAAAAAACTTTATTCCAGCTAAACATCTTCATTTTTGCTGAAGTACTTAAGTTAAAGTATTAAAAATACTAAAAAAAGAAATGATCTAAAAACTAAAACCTAAAAACTATACAGACATTTAAAATAAAAAACTAATAAAAATGACAAAAACAATCTTTTACTAAATGACAGAAAATATAAAAAATAAAATCGAATTCAAAATATGAACAACAACTATAATAGTATATCAATGATATCAAAATAACACTAGCTTTTTTTATGTTCATCTGCATTTGGCCATTGCATCTCACATAAGTGTTATGCTTTAAATTGTACTTTTAGATATAATTTATGTTAATTACTTAGGGTTACTGATTTAAACTAGCTAGAAACTGAGCTTTTTGAAACATCAAAGGAATCTGATTCACTGATTCGACATATATTGCAAATATTAATGCTCCAAATATTGCATGCTGACAAAACCTGCTGGTCAAACCGGTGTAAATACAGCAAAACCTCAATGCAAACATTCCTTTTAAAAACCAATTGTAAAGCGTAACATATTAAATGCATTCTACAAATAATCAAATACAATTAACCTTGAAGTGTCTGTATAATATGCGTTTATTTTATAAATTTTCAGGGCTTGTTTTGGTGTGTTTTATGGAGGGATTGGCTAATCAGGCCAATACTCTTTCTTTTTTTTATTAATCTAAATGTCCACATTATAAAACATATCCAAGATTAGTTAAAACCAGACAGACACTGAGATCGACTAAACATCGGCAAAACATCTAAAAATTCAAAACAGATATAAACCAGCAAAGCCTCGTTTACTGAAAACACGTGACTGACAACTTAAGAAAATTTAACGGCCATAAATATTTTGTACCAGCCATGAAACTAGTACTAACAATCCTCTATTCCAGTTTCGACGCCACAGCTAAAACTACTAGCCAAACTAATATCAATTTAAAACATTATTAAAGACAAGTAAACAGTCAGTAATAAAATAAGAACAAATAATCAAATTATAAGCAATAGCACAAATAAATACAATAGAACAAAGATACAAATGAAATAAACAGTGCTTTTCAGGTACAGAAATTTAATAAAGCAAATGTAAAATAACAGCACAGTCTTCACTGTATAAATGAAACATCCTTTTTAAAGTTACAAAAGTTATTCAGTGATTTCTTTCTTTGATTAACATTAGAAACTGCAGGAATATTAGGCTACTGTCACTTTAAGAGCGAATGCACAGATCTAATATACTGATACTGATACACATGTGTTTACTTTCTCAACTGTTTACATTCACTTAAGATATAACCAACTGTGTTTACTAGTATACTCGCCATTTTTTAACAAAATTTAGTTTAATTTGTCCGTTCAAGCGCAAGAAGACGTGAAAGCGAGCTCAGTTTTGTATTCGCGCTGACTGAAACGCGGCTTTCTGGGTGTGTGCTTCAGATGCACACACAACTTTCCACACACAGTGCTTGGTGAGTGCTAATTTTAGGCCCTAAGTATATAGGTCACAATAGGACAGAAAAGACTAGTTCAACTTCCATTTCATGGTGAGTTTAAAGGGGTAGTTGAATATGATTTCACTTTTCTAACTTTAGTTAGTGTGTAATGTTGCTGGTTGATCATAAACAACATCTGCAAAGTTACAACGCTCAAAGTTCAAAGCAAAGGAAATCGCTTTTTAAGGA
>NC_137135.1:34374338-34429338 GCF_949319135.1 Squalius cephalus
GACATGCTGGTTAATATAATATTACTAATCGTTTAATCATTTATCTGTGTTCTGATAGGGCTGTGAGAAGAAGGATAAAACAATGCTAAATGTAAATAATTAAATGCAACTAACCATATACTATACATAAGTAAAAAATGATCCAAAGTTGAATAATTTAGTCCTTCACTCCTTTTTTTAATCCTTTATTTAATCCTTTATTAGACTTAATGATTTGTGCATTTATAATTTGCATGTATTTTTGGTATTAAAAAAAAACATTAAAAAAATTAAATCTTCAGTCAACTTCAACATTTTCATTCTTTTTCAACATTTCAGGGCATGCAATATAACGTAAATATTTATAACAGCACACATAATGTTATTATTATAGCCCATTTTTACCTTATTGGCTAATTGTAAAGATTTTTTTTTAATGCAAATAATAAAATGCAACTTACCATATACATAAATAAAAATAATTTAATCTTTCACTTCTTTTTGAGAGATTTTTGTAACCCTTTATTAGACTTAATAATTTATAAATGTATAATTTGCACATATTTTTTTTGTATGAAAAAACATCAAATTAAAACAATAAAATCTTTAATGTTCTATTCTACTTTACCTTCAACATTTTCAAACTTTTTTTTTCAACATTTCAAGTCATGAAATATAACGTAAATATTCATATCAGCACACGTAATGTTATTATTATAGCCCATTTTTACCAAACACTTGCAATTTTTTGGGTTAATTGTCCTTTTAGATAAATTGTGTGTAGATAAGGCTGTGGGTAGAAGGAAAAAACAATGCTTAATGCAAATAATAAAATGTAACTTAACATATACTTATATATACATATATTTAGCTAAATACATGTCAACTTCTAAAGGGAAGCAGACAATGCTTGCAATATCTTCCAATCAAATTAATCTGTCTCTTGGAAAAAACAGTTTCTGTTGTGATGAATTATTGGCTGCTGAAAGCATGAAAACTTAAAATGACATTTTCTAATATAACTTTACTGTTTTGAGTCTGTCAATTGTAAAATATGGGCCCCAAAGCAAATCCTGTTGAAAAACACTGATTTTTGACACTTTTATGACAGTGACATACAGTAACACTTTACTTCTAACACTTTATACTGATTGTTTGTAACAGGAAATTACAGTGTTAATGTTGCAAGATTTCTCAGTTTTGAAACAACTTGAACAGCAGTAGTGTCATTATAAAACTTATGTTCTCGTCCGATAGTGTAAGTACGTTACAGTCGTATCGATAATATTTTATGAATATTAATTATTCTTTATATTTAATAAAGCAAAGTTACGTGGATGTTGCACACACTTTTCACAAAGATGACTGCAATTAGATTAAGTATGCATAAAATATGTTGATAAAGACAGCAAATGCTGTTATATATTAGGTAAAATTCGTACAACATAGTCGAGGTTATGTCCGTTATCCAGAAATGTCTTCTTAGCAAATTAGCTTCTTTATGCAGGCAAAACAAAGCATTTAAACTATCTGGGGATCAAATTCGAGTCATATAAACTAACGCTATCGTATATAATGCTCTAATCAAACCAAAACTACAAACCTTCAACGCAAAGCTGTATTGTTTACAACCGTGTCCATGTTTTGAAATGCACATGCGCACTGCACTACTACGCTTGCCATAAGCTCGTTGCTAAGAGATGAACGCCAAACGAACCAAACTGTCAATCACATCTAACATACCCCGCCCGCTCAAGTTTGATTGGTGGAATACGTAATTCAAAGAGTAGCTACACATTCTATTGGATCAATCTGCTGTCACTTACTCAGACGCCACGCCCATCCAAACGCGCTCAAGGAAACTAACGACAGCATTTCCTTCTCTTGTTTACTAACAGATCACGCAAGTTGTAAAGCTGTGGTTTGGTTCTGCTGATACTTTCGAGATGGTAAGTATAGTTCAGGTTACTTTTAAAACTTTGTGAATGAATTCACTTCTGCATAAACTAGTTAAAAGGCTAATGCGCTGTTTGTTAGCCTAAGCTGTTAGCTTGTTGGCGTTCTTGTGGAAACCACCAGAGACTGTCGTTCACTTCATTTGTTGAGATGAATGGCGAAAACAATGCGATTTATTTTATATTATGATTTATACACATTTATTGAGGCACATATATTCCAAACTGTACAGTAAATGTTTTTTGCCTGAATCTAATTAATTAAATGTGTGATTATGAAAAACTAATCCACTTCTTAGAGCCTCCACCAAATACAGATTACCAAGTTACAGAACTTACGTAAACGTGATTTAATTAATTAACCTTTATTTATCCCTGCAAGAAAAAAAATATATACACACACACATATATTAAATATATGCTTTATTGATATAAACATATATATAAAATATCTGCATTATTAAATATATATATGTGTGTGTGTGTATAATTATTATACATTTTATTTATAGGCGCCTTACATGACACTCAAGGATACCTTACAAGCACAATACATGTGTATATATAACACACATATTATATATATATACATACATGCATTACACACTCAGATAGATAAATAGTCGGCAACACTATTTTACAGTGTCCTTGTTACATATGTTACATGTTCTTACCATAGTAATAACAGTAAATTAAGCATAATTACATGCAACTAAACCCTCAACCTAATCCTACCCTAACCCTATAAGTACATGTAGTTGCTTAATATTTCTCAGTACTTAAATATATAATTACACTATAACAATGACACCTTAAAATAAAGTGTAACCGAATAGTCTATATAGTGTAAGTGTGCAGATAATTATAAAACATGCTGAAATACAGTACATACAATATACAAAAAGAAACACAGGATAGGGAACTCAGTCATATCTGTTATCTCTCCTCTATTGCAATAGGGACAGTATTTTTACTTAATTTTATAGTCTGATTCCATGATTATTTTATGATAATTTCAAACAATACTCATTAAAACAGTATGATAACGCCCTCTGGTGGAAGCATGGCTGAATGTCTCTCTTTCTTCATTTTTTTTCATTTTACAAGGCTTCCAGCTTCAGGAAACCCAGTGCCACAGCGAACCAGCGGAAGAGAGCAGGACCCAAACCAGAGCTGACTGAGGAACAGAAGCAGGAGATCAGAGAGGCGTTCGACCTGTTCGACACAGACGGCTCTGGAAACATAGATGTGAAGGAACTCAAGGTAGAACGGGTTTGAGACCCTCATTTAGCTAGAGATAAAGAGCACGAGACAGTGACTTAATCATAAAATGCCATCTGAGTGACTAATCTTACTCTGGCTAATGAATTTACCTGCATAATCTCTAATAATTATCATTAATAGGAATTTTAACAGACTTTTATTACTTTTATCTTTAATAGACTATTATTACTTTTTAACAGAAATTTCAATTATTTATTGACACGAAATGTCAAATATTTAAAGACTATTCTACAGTTTTGTAAGCAGATTTATTTACAGGCATCATTTATTTTTGTCTTCAAATCTAATTTCAAGCATTTAAAGGGAAAGTTCACCCTAAAATGCCTTTAAATTAAGTCATCGTTTACTCGCCCTGCTGTTGTTCTAATGTCATATGCCCATTATGACCACAAAAGGAGAAATGAAAAGAATAAAGTCCCGCTCACGCTCGTCCATATAATGGCAGTGAATAGAGACCAGCATCAAGCTTTTAAAAAAAGGCTCAAAAGTATCACAGAATGATCTGATGTCAAACGTGTCGTATATATTTCAAGTGTTCTGGAGTTATACGATAGGGTTTAGTGGAAAACGAACTGAAATTGAATGTATAATTTAACGAAGATCCTGAGCTTGGCTCGACTGCGTGTTCATGAGACTCTATGAGCGCCGCAGTCACTCCGACTCACACAGAAAAACACACAAGTTATTAGAAATCAAGATTAATAAATACATGACTTGAAATACAATCCATACACCTTCTTCTCTGAGGTGAATATATCCGTTGTGTTCATCGTAACAAGAAGTTAACTGTCATTCTGACTGACATCAGTCTGGAGATATTAAACATACATATGGCATAAACATACTTTTTTGGGATTTCTAGGCGTTGTATTTCATGTTGTGTTATTATTAATCTTGATTTCTAATAACTTGTGTGTTTTTCGGAGTGACTGCGGCGCTAATAGAGTCTCGTGAACACGCAGTCGAGCACAGAAGATCAACGGATCTTCGTTAAATTATACATTCAATTTCGGTTTGTTTTCCCCAAAACCCTATCATATAACTCCAGAACACTTATCTATATACACTCACCTAAAGGATTATTAGGAACACCTGTTCAATTTCTCATTAATGCAATTATCTAATCAACCAATCACATGGCAGTTGCTTCAATGCATTTAGGGGTGTGGTCCTGGTCAAGACAATCTCTTGAACTCCAAACTGAATGTCAGAATGGGAAAGAATGGTGATTTAAGCAATTTTGAGCGTGGCATGGTTGTTGGTGCCAGACGGGCCGGTCTGAGTATTTCACAATCTGCTCAGTTACTGGGATTTTCACGCACAACCATTTCTAGGGTTTACAAAGAATGGTGTGAAAAGGGAAAAACATCCAGTATGCAGCAGTCCTGTGGGCGAAAATGCCTTGTTGATGCTAGAGGTCAGAGGAGAATGGGCCCACTGATTCAAGCTGATAGAAGAGCAACTTTGACTGAAATAACCACTCATTACAACCGAGGTATGCAGCAAAGCATTTGTGAAGCCACAACACGCACAACCTTGAGGCAGATGGGCTACAACAGCAGAAGACCCCACCGGGTACCACTCATCTCCACTACAAATAGGAAAAAGAGGCTACAATTTGCACGAGCTCACCAAAATTGGACAGTTGAAGACTGGAAAAATGTTGCCTGGTCTGATGAGTCTCGATTTCTGTTGAGACATTCAGATGGTAGAGTCAGAATTTGGCGTAAACAGAATGAGAACATGGATCCATCATGCCTTGTTACCACTGTGCAGACTGGTGGTGGTGATGTAATGGTGTGGGGGATGTTTTCTTGGCACACTTTAGGCCCCTTAGTGCCAACTGGGCATCGTTTAAATGCCACGGCCTACCTGAGCATTGTTTCTGACCATGTCCATCCCTTTATGACCACCATGTACCCATCCTCTGATGGCTACTTTCAGCAGGATAATGCACCATGTCACAAAGCTCGACTCATTTCAGATTTGTTTCTTGAACATGACAATGAGTTCACTGTACTAAAATGGCCCCCACAGTCACCAGATCTCAACCCAATAGAGCATCTTTGGGATGTGGTGGAACGGGAGCTTCGTGCCCTGGATGTGCATCCCACAAATCTCCATCAACTGCAAGATGCTATCCTATCAATATGGGCCAACATTTCTAAAGAATGCTTTCAGCACCTTGTTGAATCAATGCCACGTAGAATTAAGGCAGTTCTGAAGGCGAAAGGGGGTCAAACACAGTATTAGTATGGTGTTCCTAATAATCCTTTAG
The DNA here is from genome assembly GCF_949319135.1 of Squalius cephalus. Classification (NCBI taxonomy): domain Eukaryota; kingdom Metazoa; phylum Chordata; class Actinopteri; order Cypriniformes; family Leuciscidae; genus Squalius; species Squalius cephalus. Next base: position 34,379,835 of record NC_137135.1, read on the forward strand.
GTGAGTGATTTTATACATACAACACTTGTAACATCGGATTATTCTGTGATACTTTTGCGTCTTTTTAAAAAAAGAAGAAGCTTGATACCCGTCGCTATCCATTATATGGACAAGACTTTTTTTTTTTAAAGTCTCCTTTTGAGGCTTGATAAAGAAAGAACAGCATACGGCATTAGAACAACAGCAGGGTGAGCAAATGATGACACTTTTTTAATTTCAGGGTGAACTGTCCCTTTAAGACACTACAGGTTACGGTAAAACAATTAACTAATAGATATCACAGTTCTTCCCCAGTTGATTGATTACATTAGGATTTACAAAAAAAATTAGCATTACAAGTTTTCTTAAATGTTATGTTTAAATATGCAAATGAGTGATTGTGTAAATAAATGTGCACAATTTGTATAAATCATAATTCCAAGATAAACATGGATAGAACCAGGTTTCATTTTGTTGACATTAGTTGTGGATTTTGGATTTTTATGTCAACTGTCAACAGCCAGAAAAAAAAAATTTTGTTTTTAGGAATAAAATGTTATAAAATATCAGGCGAATGATAAATGTTTTTGCCTATATTGAGTTTCCTTAAGCAGACTTAAGGTTTAAAAATGAGGCGAAACATAAATCAGTTAAAATGTGTGTCCAATCATGCTGGTTTTCACAGGCACTGCACTGTATGCTACTAACACACTACTTGACTTGTTGCCATAGGTTGCTATGAGAGCTCTGGGGTTTGAGCCAAAGAAAGAAGAGATAAAAAAGATGATCGCTGATATTGATAAAGAAGGATCGGGCGTTATCGACTTCAATGATTTCCTTTCTATGATGACACAGAAAATGGTAAGTCTGAGAGCTAACCACTGTAGTGCACCTCAGATGATGACGTCAATAATCTCTCATTAATCTCTCATATAATTCTGGAATTTGTGTTATACCACTGTAGAATATATTACTGTTTTTCACAAGTCCCGAATGAGTCCCGAACAAGCCGACGAAGAGCTCAGAAGTGGCGGATTGAAATGAATTGAATTGAAACTATCTTATATTGTTAGTTTCACTGTTTCAGTCTTTTTTGAAGCTGTTTTTGCACTGACTTCTAAAAAGAAATTATGAATAATTTGATATTTTCTGTTTGTGTTCATCAAGCGCGCAACTTAAATTAAATAAGTATGTAAAGTATTTCATACTATAGATTATCCAAAAATAGGCTTTAACATGGTTATGTAATTTGTATTATTTCATTGTTATTTTATAGTTTAACTATAGTTTTATACATTTTTAGATTTTTTTTTTTAGTTTAGTTTTCATGTTTGAGTTAATTTCTTTGTCATTTTGTTACATGCTTTTATCATTTTATTAGGTTTGTTTTTATTTAAATATTGCTATTTAGGTTTAATTAATTTTTATTTCAGTTTTAGTTCAGTTTTTCTGTATTTCCAGTTAATAATTTTAGTGCTTCAACTTCAACTCATTTCAGTTTATTGCCACATTTCTAATTTTCATTTAGTTTTTAAACTAATATTTATCATATTTATTAGGGGTGTAATAATATCCTCATGTCACGATTCAATACATATCACGATACTGAACACACAATACGATATTATTGCGATACTCCAAGACATATGGTAAAAGATTAACAAAAAATGGACTGTTGATTAAAATGCTAGATTTGATATTACATTGTGTTTGTAAATGAATTGACTTCAATCACATCAATCACAGTTCTAGTGACTAGATATATTTAAATATATATTTTTACTGGTAACATCAGACATATGGCATTATCAGGACCCACAAATATTCCCCTATTGCATTATCATGAAACAAGGGGATAGACAGGCCAAACATTAGTCCCAAACTGATGAGTAATATCTTCTAGCGGTGCGTAGATCCAAAAGTAAATTAAAGATAAGAAAAAAGATCCGCACACGAATATTTATTTTCCAGAGGCCAAAAATAAAGTGCAAAAAAGTTGCATTATTATACATTATATTCAACATTATATATAGTAGTTTGATGTAGTACTGACACTAAAACTCTGAAAACTTTTTAAAAAAAATTCTCACACAGAAATGTTCATTTTGGGTGAACTATACAATATATATACACACAATATATATATTATCACTATCCACGATGCATATTATTGATGCATTTTTTAATTACAATATATTGTGACACCCCTAATATTTATTAATACTTTATTTCAGTTTATTTCAATGTTTTTAATAGTTTTAGTTTACAATAAAAACCCTGTATTATATAATGTTATGTTTATCATAGTGAACAACATGTTTTGGAAGAAGGAATGGTGATGTTTTGACTCATTATTTAAATTTAGTTGATTTTGAGCAAAAAATGTATAATAGCGTACCTTTAAATTCCCAGCAAAAATGAAAATCTTGACGCTGTATGCCGTTACTGTGATATATAATTACTCATTCTGTGATTTTGAACTCCTACACTAAATTGATCTGTGTGACATTTATCTTTCACAACAGAGTGAGAAGGACTCGAAGGAGGAAATCCTGAAGGCTTTCAGGCTGTTTGACGACGACTGCACAGGGAAAATCTCTTTCAAGAATCTGAAGCGAGTGGCCAAAGAGCTCGGGGAGAACCTCACAGACGAGGAGTTACAGGTGTGTGTGTGTGTGTGTGTACACCTCAGGCAGAACGATGGCGGGTTAGTCAGTGCGTGGTACATGACATAAGATCAGATAAGATCCCTCATCATGGAGGAACAGCTGACATCTTTAGGAAACACAACATGTTTTTGAAGATTGCTTTTTTTTAAACAGGAAATGATTGACGAGGCCGATAGAGACGGTGACGGAGAGATTAATGAGCAGGAGTTTCTGCGGATCATGAAAAAGACCAGTCTGTACTGAATCCCTCGTAACCCTCACTGAAGCTATTATATCTAGAAGCCTCTTAAGGGAATTGAAGTGTTGTTTTGTGTCGCTTTCTTTTCTTTTTTTACAAGGTTGTAAAAATATTTTAATCTATACATATTTTGTAAACTATTATTAAATAAAAATGTATTTGAATCTGTCCTGTCAGTGTCTGCGCAGTGTCTCTATGTAATGACCAAGCCCAAAAGTGAAAAATGCATGAGAATAAAAAGTATATATGTTTTTTATATATACAGTACAGGCCAAAAGTTTGGACACATTACTATTTTTAATGTTTTTGAAAGAAGTTTCTTCTGCTCATCAAGCCTGCATTTATTTGATCAAAAATACAGAAAAAAATGTAATATTGTGATATATTATTACAATTTAAAATAATTGGTTTTCAATTTATTATACTTTAAATTATCATTTATTTCTGTGATGCAAAGCTGAATTTTCAGGATCATTACTCCAGTCTTCAGTGTCACATGTGACATCCAGTCTATCACATGATTCTTTAGAAATCATTCTAATATTCTGATTTATTATGAGTGTTGGAAACAGTTCTGCTGCTTAATATATTTGATGAATAAAAGGTTAAAAAGAACTGCATTTAATCAAAATAAAAAAAATATTTTCTAATAATATTTATCTTCTTTACTATCACTTTTTATCAATTTAACACATCCTTGCTGAATAAAAGTATTGATTTATTTCAAAAAAAGAAAGAAAAAAAATTACTGACCCCAAATTACTGACCAGTAGTGTATATTGTTGTTACAAAAGATTTCTATTTTTTAAAAAATTGCTGCTTTTTTTATTTATTTTTTTTACTTTTTATTCATCAAAGTATCCTAAAAAAGTATCTCAGGTTATGAAAAAATATTAAGCAGCAGAACTGTTTCCAACTTTGATAATGCATCATCATATTAGAATGATTTCTAAAGCATCATGTGATAGACTGGAGTAATGATCCTGAAAATTCAGCTTTGATCACAGAAATAAATGATAATTTAAAGTATAATAAATTGAAAACCAATTATTTTAAATTGTAATAATATATCACAATATTACATTTTTTTTTCTGTATTTTTGATCAAATAAATGCAGGCTTGATGAGCAGAAGAAACTTCTTTCAAAAACATTAAAAATAGTAATGTGTCCAAACTTATGGCCTGTACTGTATATATATATATGGATATAGAAACATGTAAACATGTCCGTTTGAGACACAGCATTTTGTCCGCTCTCTACAGTTTTAAATCCTGGTGAATTTAAAGTGGAAATCCTTTTCATAACCAAATGTTGGAGGTTTGGCATAAAAACTTCCTCTACTTTGTCTTAGACAAAAAAAATATATATATATATAGAAGTCCCCCTGTAGTGAAAATCCAGCTTTTAATGTTGTTTATACATATATCTATGTGGTGCTTTTAATTAATCAACACCATTGCTGAGTATTTTCTCCTTAAAACTGCAGTGAACCAAAGACAGTCTCAAAAACACGCTTTGAAATCGCTGGTGTTTCTGACGTCACAAACTACCTTATAACCAATCAGATCAACGTGCCAGCGGGTTTTAGCATATCATTAACAGCGAACTAGCAGGGGAGTGTCGAGAGATACCAGGTTATCCCGGAATATTTTTCTGTTGATATCAAATATTGTGTAGATTTAGCAATAAAGTGAGTGTATGATGTATATTACGATGTTATGACGAACTATATGCCTTTCTCCACTGACGTTCTGAGTTGTTCAAAGCGTTTCTGATGATTGTTAGACGGCAGCTGTCTGACTCTGAGAGGCGAACGGGAACATGGTTTTGTAACATTAGCAACACATTATTAGCTTTTTGATAATATAGTCAAGCAAATCATATTTGTTAATGTCTGATGCCGTAAAGAGCAAGACCATTGTGCAGTTTATCTCAGTGAGTTGACCGAGTGGATCTCTGAGCTGCGGTGAGTGAGTGGAGGCGGGGCTAATTAGCATATATCCGCGTATATTAAATGAAGCAAGGGTGTAGTTACATTCAAGCTAGTTTAAGGCATTAAGGATTTTTTTTTTTTTACAGGAAAAAAACATTTAAATGTGTCATTTTGGTGGAGTTTTAAGGGATAAAATCATTGACTAAAGGGAGACTTTAAGGGATTAAACAAACAAAGCCCAAACATTAGATCATTTCTGAAACTGGACGGACAAATCTCAGCTCAGGAAAACTGTTGGTATCTATGATACTGCTAATATTAATCATGAGAACGGGTTTAGGAAATTTCACTTTCAGTCACATTTATTTGCCTTCTTCTTCTAGTCTTGAGCAAGACGAAACTGAAAAAGTTCCTCCAGAACCACATGTTGTGGGATTTTTCAGCCAGCAATGGACAATATTCAATAACAACAAATCACAACATTCATTAAACACCAAACACAGTTGTTGATTGCCATTTCAAGTCCAGGATGAATCAAAGGTCGGGAGTGCGAGTCTTGAACTGAGAATCACTTGATTGCACAACATGTTTCATTTTTGAACAGTCCCACAAATAAGATTTGCTGACAAGTTTATGGTTTCAATGTTGTTCTGATGTATCTAGAAATAAGGGTGGCTGATTTTTCCCAGCAAGCCACATCATTTGAAGTATCGTCCACAAATTTTCTTTAATGTGCTTTAATATTTAGGGTAAAATCCCTAACCCTAAGAATGAGCAATGTTAAAAGTGATGCAAATACTGTAAAACACTGTAGCCTATGCTGAGTTAAATGATTTAAGTACAATCAACTTGGATGTTTGAGTCATTTCAACTTAAATTGCATTAAACTGACTTAATAAAAATTAGTATATCTTGTATAACTTATTTAAAAGTTAAAGCAATGTCAAAACATATGTTGTCATAACTTTGTCGTCATAATAAAAACATTTTTTTACAGTGTATCATATTCAAACACTATGATTTTTATACACGGAAAGATGGATAAAAGTTATGAAAAATTGGTGGGGTGCAATTTGTTAGACCAATAAAATACTTTACAACAAGGTCCTATTAATTAACATTAGCTAATAATGAACTATACATTTCTTATAGTATCATTGTTAACATAAGTTAATAAGTTAGCTCAGATCCATTAAATAATATTAACAGAAACAAATTTTGAATTTAATCATGTATTAGTAAAGGTTAAAATTAACATAAACTATGATTAGTAAATGATTAAGAAGTTTTTTTTATTGTTAGTTCATGTTAACTAACTAATGTTAACAATGGAACCTCATTTTGTTGGATAAAAGGAGAGTTTAAAGGGCTTCATGAAGATGAATTGCATTAAACTGACTTTAAAAAAATAGTAAATCTGGTATAACTTATAAAAAAAAAGGTGGAAATTGCTTGTTTTGATGAGTTAAACAGCAATGTAAAAACATGTTATAACTCATTTTGACAGTGTAATAATGTTATTTTGTGTCTTAAAATGCACATTCTAGTTCCATATGCAGTATTTATAATATATTTTAAGTATCACTGCATCTGTTTAGACGAGTAAACGTGCGTCTGAAGGCCTGTGAGAGCAGAAACATCCGAGACCATCGTGCCACCAGTATGACTCAATCAATGTGAGAGAAATGAATGATGCCTAAAATGAAATGACTGAACGCGAACCCTAATGACTAAGGCATCAGTAAAAGTGATTTTGCTCTTTATGTCTAAAAAGTGAAGCCGCCCGCAAACACACACACACTGCGACCACCAGACCCTTAATACAGGCCGCTGAATCCTCACAGCGAGCAACTTAAAGTCACATTTCCACTTATCAAATATAGTGCAAAAAATACCTGTGAGATAAACAGGATTTTAGTCACTGCTATTTTCCAAGCCCTCGGCGAACTACAGAGGCGTTGGCGGATCCGCTCGCATCGAGGTGAAAGTTTGTTTACAAGTTTCAGACACTATAAATTCTAAATGGAAAGTAGGAAATGATAAAGCGATGTGCGTCAAGGTGTCGAAATTTCATCGCTGGCTCCGTATCTGAAGGTGGGATCGCTCGACGGATGGGTTTTTCAGAACACTGTCCATCTCTAACGTCCCTCCTATTTTTAGTACAACCAATCTTTTTTTTTTTAGCGTTTATAAAACGGCGTATCGGCGACTTAAACGTTTTATCATCCAGCCATATGAATCACAACGATTGAGCAGCACCAGATGTACTTTCTCTGAAACCAGAACTAAAATGGCGTCTCAAAAATGATGCCTTTTCCCAAAATTGTGTAACAGTCTCGCCGTCTGTTATTGTCTGCTTGAGACGAATCGTCTGAATGAATCATCATAACTTTCAAACAAAACCTAGATATCTATTCATACATTTACAGAAAGTACCAAAGTTTCAGAATATTGATACAGTAGTGACTTGTTTGAATTATATTTTTTGATGTACTAAGAATAGAATATATGGCCCAAAATGATATGATCAATAAGTTATGTCAACATATGTTTTTAAATTGTTTTAACTCATCAAAATAAGATAAGTATAGCCATTTTAAACTTTATATATATATACAAGATCCAACTCATTTTTTAAGTCAGTTTAATGTAATTTGAGTTGAGATGACTTAAACATCAAAGTTGATTGTACTTAAATATTTTAAGGCAGCAACTTTATTTACAGTGTATTTTATTTTAGTTATAAATGACTAGTTATAAATTATAAATGACTTGAAGTATTTAATTTGGGGAATGCTTGTTCTCTTATTTATCTTATATTTTCAAGAAAAAATCATTTGTTTTACTCTTTACAACTTCATGAAGCCCTTTAAACTCCTTTTTTGTTTGAGATGTTTCTGCTTGTTTCTGCTGCTGTTTACTCGTCTAAACAAACATATCATAGATGCAGTGATACTTATAATATATTATAATACTGTATGGAACTAGAATTTGCATTGTAAGACAAAAAAATAACATTATTACACTGTCAAAATGAGTTATAACATGTGTTTACACTGCTTTAACTCATCAAAACAAGCAATTTCCAACCTTTTTTAAAATAAGTTATACAAGATTTACTCATTTTTTTAAGTCAGATTAATGCAATTCAACTTCATGAAGCCCTTTAAACTCCTTTTATCCAACAAAACGCTTTACAATGAGGTTACATTAGTTAACATTAGTTAGTTAACACAAACTAACGATAAAAAATACTTCTTAATCATTTACTAATCATAGTTAATGTTAATTTGAACCTTTACTAATACATGATTAAAATCAAAAGTTGTTTCTGTTAATATTATTGAATGCATCTGCATGCGCTAACATGAACTGACGATGAACAGTTATATTTTTATTAACTAACGTTAACAAAGATACAATAACAAATGTATAGTTCATAAGTTAATTAATGGGACCTTATTGTAAAGTATTTTATTGGTATAACAAATTGCACCCCACCAATTTTTTACGACTTTCAGTGTATACAAATCATGGTGTTTGAATATGATACACTGCAAAAATATATATATGATCATTAAGTTTTTCACATTGCTTTAACATTTTCAACTTTTTTTATAAGTTATACAAGATTCAACAATTTTTTTAAGTCAGTTTAATGTAATTTAAGTTGAAATGACTCAAACATCCAAGTTGATTGTACTTAAAAATGTAAGGCAGCCACATTTTCCATAGCGTACCCTCATAAAAGTGTTGTTTTTATTGCAGTATAATGGAATATGAAAAGTAATAAAATGACGGGTTATTCATAAAAAAAGCTATTTACATGGTACTCCTAGATATATATTGTGCTTTTTTGTGCTCATTCGGTACCATGGTAAGGCCGTAGTACTTTATAAGTGCACTGACCCATGTTCCCCCCACCCACAAGTTAACTATTTAACTAACAAATAACCTTTAAAAACACAAAGCGAAGGCCGGCTCTTCTCAGAAATTTCCCATGTAACCGTGCAGCGTGGTGCAAGCGTACCCTGCGTGATCTTATGCCCCGCTCTTATTGGAAAATTAGCTTTGAAGTCACAAATAATACTCCCACATATGGGCCTCTGGACAGAAACTTGTGTCTTGTTTCCTCTAAATCTCTGCGTTTCCATAACAACTTTGTTTTCAGAAGCGGCGATCAGTTAACCCCTAAATGCCAAGGAAATGTCACTGTTTCAGATATGAAAATAAAGTGTTAATTTAGTGCGAGACCCCTTTAGTTTTCAGTCAGAGAGCAAAGCGCTCACACTGTAGAGAGCTGAGGCTGACAGCATGAACTGGTATGTACATCTGACTCATTTTTTGGTTTTGGCGTGTTAACTGTTGTGTAGAAATAGCATAGATTTACTGTGTCGACACTAAAATTAATGTGCTGTAGTGTCATATAGTGTATGCATATCCAGCAAGTGTTAGTGCATTTCTATTTTCCTGCTTTAAAGTGTTTGCAGTGCTTTATACACACTGGATATTGATGTGCTGATGTACAGAAAGGGCGTGCACATGCACAGTGACTGACTCTGAAAGTGGAATTACCTGAGAGAAGCAACATCTACGTCACCTGTAGACATCCAACACTTTTACAAATCAGTGACAAAGAAAGCTGGCGCATTTCTGCTTATCTTAAACAACGTGCTTCATGTCAGTGATTGAAATGCATGATATTAAGGCAAAAAAAGTGTGTGATTTCTGGTGTGTAACGGCTGTTAATGTTTTTTAACACCTCATATTTAAGGCATCTTACATAAAGCTCCATATAGATTTAGCATATTTATTCACATGTTATTGTAACACAAGTGCTTAATTGTTTACATCCTAATTCATTTAATTGTTTATATTCATATCGTAGTTCACATCCAAGCCCTTTCATTATAATTTAGGCTTTAAAAAAAATTATAAAAAAAAAACAATGGCTGTATTTTGGTTTGTAAAATCTTTTTATTATTATTATTTAAGGCATAGATGTATATTTTGACATATATAAATACATAAATATATATATATATATATATATATATATTAATTTTAAATGTATATATTATTAAATGTATTTATTTTATTTTTAATATATTCATACAATATAATAAATAATATAGGTTTAATATATAAATGTGTGTATATATATATATATATATATATATATATATATACACACACACACATCTATCTAAAATATTTAATATATATTAAAAATGTTTAAATAATTTTAAAATATTTAAATAATTTTTAAATTAATATATACAAATATATAATAATAACATAATAAATAATATACATGTAGATGTTTATAAATGTATATATTATTAAATTAAGTGTATATATTTACTTTTTAAATTAATATATACATATAATATAATAAATATTATATGTACATTCATATATATATATATATATATACTGTATATAGTATATAAATCTATATAAAATACTCAATTTTAATATATTTTAATATATATATAAAAAAAATTAATATGTAGATTTTTATAAACACACAATACACACACACAATTTTGTGAATTATGTAAGATGTACTAGGATGGCCTTTAGTGTATGTGATATTTTAGTATAGAGTCGAGAGCCGTTCAGTCAGAGAGTGAATCCTTCAAAAAGCCCAATATTGCTTTAAATATGATCACAAACATTAATAATCATGGCATCTAATTCTCCAGACTGAGAAGTAGGACAGAAGGAGCCGAGCGTAAACACACAGTGTCTCTCTTCCCAGCGCACACACACACACACACATACACGGCCCGGTCGGCCGTCCCCCGCCCACATCACCCCATCTTCCTGTGCTCTTACCGTAATATCCGCAAAATCCACATGTCTCGCTCTCAGTCTGAATCAGCCGAAAAACTGATTCACCTGTGTCCTCGCTCATGTCCCCAATATCAGGCGCTCAGTCTGAGGATGCCTTCAGCTGGCTTCAGTCTGGATACATGTTGTGTCTGTGTTTCTGATGCTCTAGAGAGAAAGTGAAAAAGAGAAAATACAGTCAACTCAGTCTCAACCTACAGTCAAGTGCAACTCTCTGCGCACAGCGAGCTTCATGCTAATGTACAGAAAACAGGCCCACGGATACAGCTAACTACAGAATATGGCTCACGTGATCAACAAACTCTCAAGCAATAAGCATATGCTCTGAAATACCAACACAATTATAATATACACAATACGTAACTCATCTGAGCATTTTAACTCTCTCTATAGGCCATTTAACATATTGAGACGGTTTTAAAATTGCTAAAAATATGCTAAATGAATTTGGTTCGGATGCATTTTGGTCTGTCAGTGTTTTTCAGTCTATTTTAAACAGTGAATTTTAATGGAAAATGTCTGTGAATAAACATTAACTAAACATGACAAGGGACAAAAATGACATTTTAAGTTGAATAATTACAGAAGTGCTTGATAAATAAGGTTGATCTAAAGCATCTTTAGCTTTTAGCAACTATAGTGCTGATCTATGGGACATTTTAGTTCGTAGACCATGACTTTAAATATATAACCAATTTTTTTTTTGTAAAATATCAGAAAATATTATTGTTTACAATAATAAAAATAGACTGAAAAAAATTAAAATATAACAAATAGACTGATGTAGATGTGAAAGTTTCACCAACTTATAAAGTAGGTACTTATTTTGATTGAGTACTTACATTGCAAGCACTAAAAAAGTATGTTCTGTATAGTATGAGTGTAGTATGAATGTAATCTAGATGTTGTCGTTATCATGTGACCTACCAGCGTTATTGCATTGCTTCACTGCCATTCATAAATCCTCTCCCGTGGCCTCATGGGACGGTAAAGTGTCCATCATAAACACACTTCAGAATCTCAGCGGGAGTAGTAGGTCATCCGGGAACTTTACACCTGCCGTGTTCAGACATGTGAATTCAGACATACTACTTTTGTCACATACTGTTTTTTGCCTACTATATTACTTACGCCTTCCTCCCGTACTGGGGCATAGACCGTCTACAAGGGATCTCCAAGAGTCTCTGTCAAGTCAAGTCATCTTCATTTATAGAGCTTTTAACAATGTAGATTATTTCAAAGCAGCTTTACAGTGATAATAGGAAATTACAGTAACAGAGATTGTTTTGGCTTTATAGAAGCTCTAGAATAAAGTTATTGTCCAGCTAAAGTTAGTTTTGATTGATTCACTTCCGTCGCAACGATCATTAGTTATTAACTTAGGGGCCGCTAACACAACACCGTTTTAACAGAAAGTTCTTTCTGCGCAAACTTTCAAAAACGCGAACCTGTGAGAGCGTCGATGGCGTGCGCATGCGTATTACGAGTTCAGTCTATAGGTATGTGCGTTTGAATAAATGTGTGCAGGCGTGTAGTCCTTCCCTACAAACCAACACTCAACAAACTACTTGTCTGGCCTTAAAGCTACACTGTGTAATTTTTTAAGTTGATTCTTAGCAAAAAACACTTTGTTCTTTCAAAATAATATGTGCTCATTAATGTGTAATTACTTCTACCAACTAATCAAGTATTCTCGTAAGCGTAGAATCTGCCATTTAGAAAACATACGAGCGAGTCGCTCGAATGGCGGCAGCCATGTTGCGCCTCCATCTTGAAAATACATCAGCCAAAGAGGGACATACAGTGCTATGCATAAGTTTAGACACCCATGCTAAAGTTGACTAAAAAGAGGAATAAAAAATCATCTTTTGGAAACTGAACTTAATGCCTTAATTAAAAAAATTAGGAAAAATCCAACCTTTAAGGACACCAATTTTCTTTGTGAATGAATAATGTATCGTAAATAAATAAATGTTCTTCCTTAAAATACAGGGTGCATAAGTTTGGACACCCCTATGTTAAATTCCCATAGAGGCAGGCAGATTTTTTTTTTTAAAGGCCAGTTACTTCATGGAGCCAGGATACTATGCATCCTGATAAAGTTCCCTTGGCCTTTGGAATTAAAATAGCCCCACATCATCACATAGTCTTCACCATACCTAGAGATTGGCATGGTTTTATTTCAGTTAGCCTAATAGCTGGTTTGATTTGCATTGAGAGATGATCTTATGGAAAGTACTCCATGCCAATCTCTAGGTATTATCAGGATGCATAGTATCCTGGATCCATGAAGTAACTGGCCTTTAAAAATAAAAATCTGCCTGCCTCTATGGGAATTTAACATAGGGGTGTCCAAACTTATGCACCCTGTATTTTAAGGAAGAACATTGATTTGAAAATCAATCAGTGATTTGAAGAAAATTGGTGTCCTTAAAGGTTGGATTTTTCCTAATTTTTTTAATTAAGGCATTAAGTTCAATTTCCAAAAGATGATTTTTTATTCCTCTTTTTAGTCAACTTTAGCATGGGTGTCTAAACTTATGCATAGCACTGTACCTGGAAATTCAAGCTTTGCCTTTCGCGTTTTGACACTCAGTGGCACCGTAATGAATGCGAGGGGGAGATTACTCGCGACTGCCGGCAGATTTGAAATAATACGGCCGCCGTAGGAGTTAAAACGCCCTCGGAATGGGAGGAGCTAGAAAGTAATATTCAGTTGGTAGTCATAAACAATTTCACCGTTAGATGGGAGAAAATACTACACAGTGTAGCTTTAAAATTTATAATACAGAATTGTTATCGCTTCCGCGTAGCCACGCAAACCGGAATTATCCCAACAACGCTTTATCTGTAGAGAGGTAAAGGGAAGGGAACAAGGCCTTCACAAGGGAGAGACTAGTTGACACTTCAGGACTGTGTTGTCGTCATGTTCAGGCGCAGGTCCTTCATCAGATCTGGATACGGCCTGGATCCGGCGGACTGTGGTAAACCTCGGGATAAGCAGAGAGACTAATATTAGCTCCATTAGACGCCATTCTTCTTATGATGTAACGAGTACATCAGGATTTATGGGGAGTGTTCCCGGTTCCGGCTGACTTGATCTATGCAGCCTAACATTGAATTATAGAAGTCTATAATGTGTTATGTGTATGCTAGAGATGTGTCTTTAATCTAGCTTTGAACTGACAGAGTGTGTCTGCTTCCCGGACAATGTTAGGATTGTCCAATGTTGGTTCTAAATAGGAAAAGGATCTACCGCCAGCAGTCTGTCCTGGGCTCTCCTCTCCAATTGGTTCCAGGTCATCTTCATGATCTTAAGTTCTGTGTCCAGTTCTCGGCGCCATGTGTTCTGCCTTTTTTCTGCGTGCCCTGTGGGTTCCATGTTAGGGCTTTACGTCGGCTTGTGTTTTCTTTGTGATTGTTTTCCAAGTTTCTGCTCCATATAGAAGAACTGCGTTTACATTGGTATTGAAGATCCTGACTTTGGTCTTGGTTGATCCAAATGTTTGCCTGTCGATGACGCTACCCCGGTAGGTAAAGGCATCCGCCTCCTCCAGTGCTCTTCTGTCAAGTGTGATCGGGTTAGTGGTGGTTGTGTTTATCTTGAGGGTCTTACTCTTGCCTTTGTGAATGTTGAGGCCAGTTTGTGCGGAGGTATCTGCTACACTGGATGTCATCTCCTGCTGGGTGTGTGATAGTAGGGCCAAGTCATCTGCGAAGTCCAAGTCCGTTAGCTGCCGGTAGAAAGATAAATGTTGAGAGTAGACATCCTTGTCTGACGCCTGTCTTTACCTGGACTGTCTCCGTGAGTTGCCCTCTATGTATCACTTTCCAGCTTAGATCCTGGTATTAGTTCCTGATAATGGTGGAGATTTTTTCAGGTATCCCATAATGATGTAGGAGCTTCCATAGGGTCTCTCAGTCCATGCTGTCGAATGCGTTCTCGTAGTCGAGGAAGTTGATGTACAGGGATGAGTTCCACTCTAACGACTGTTCAATTATATATTATATACTATATATATATATATATATATATATATATATATACACACTCACCTAAAGGATTAGGAACACCTGTTCAATTTCTCATTAATGCAATTATCTAATCAACCAATCACATGGCAGTTGCTTCAATGCATTTAGGGGTGTGGTCCTGGTCAAGACAATCTCCTGAACTCCAAACTGAATGTCAGAATGGGAAAGAAAGGTGATTTAAGCAATTTTGAGCGTGGCATGGTTGTTGGTGCCAGACGGGCCGGTCTGAGTATTTCACAATCTACTCACTTACTGGGATTTTCACGCACAACCATTTCTAGGGTTTACAAAGAATGGTGTGAAAAGGGAAAAACATCCAGTATGCGGCAGTCCTGTGGGCGAAAATGCCTTGTTGATGCTAGAGGTCAGAGGAGAATGGGCCGACTGATTCAAGCTGATAGAAGAGCAACTTTGACTGAAATAACCACTCGTTACAACCGAGGTATGCAGCAAAGCATTTGTGAAGCCACAACACGCACAACCTTGAGGCGGATGGGCTACAACAGCAGAAGACCCCACCGGGTACCACTCATCTCCACTACAAATAGGAAAAAGAGGCTACAATTTGCACAAGCTCACCAAAATTGGACAGTTGAAGACTGGAAAAATGTTGCCTGGTCTGATGAGTCTCGATTTCTGTTGAGACATTCAAATGGTAGAGTCAGAATTTGGCGTAAACAGAATGAGAACATGGATCCATCATGCCTTGTTACCACTGTGCAGGCTGGTGGTGGTGATGTAATGGTGCGGGGGATGTTTTCTTGGCACACTTTAGGCCCCTTAGTGCCAATTGGGCATCGTTTAAATGCCACGGCCTACCTGAGCATTGTTTCTGACCATGTCCATCCCTTTATGACCACCATGTACCCATCCTCTGATGGCTACTTCCAGCAGGATAATGCACCATGTCACAAAGCTCGAATCATTTCAAATTGGTTTCTTGAACATGACAATGAGTTCACTGTACTAAAATGGCCCCCACAGTCACCAGATCTCAACCCAATAGAGCATCTTTGGGATGTGGTGGAACGGGAGCTTCGTGCCCTGGATGTGCATCCCACAAATCTCCATCAACTGCAAGATGCTATCCTATCAATATGGGCCAACATTTGTAAAGAATGCTTTCAGCACCTTGTTGAATCAATGCCACGTAGAATTAAGGCAGTTCAGAAGGCGAAAGGGGGTCAAACACAGTATTAGTATGGTGTTCCTAATAATCCTTTAGGTAAGTGTGTGTATATATATATATATATATATATATAATGATTTGTTTCAACTAGGGGTCTAGCAGCCATTTTAAATTCCCCATGAAATCAAAACTGAGCATTCTTGTTTTTTTATGGAATATTGCAGTAATTGTTATAAATAATGATTTATCAGTGCACATCATTTATTTTTAATTCATGTTCCTGGTAATCTTGAATCAGAATAAGTTCCTCTCGCAGCATCTCTTCTCTTCTCTGATGATGTGGGCGAAGCAACCTGTCACTCACATGAGATCCACCAATAGCAAACCACAACCATCCAATCAATTCCCCACAGACAAAATCAAGCCCCGCCCCCACATCTGTTCTTGTTCCAGAAGCGTTTCACTCAGATATATACGACAAAATATGGAAGAAAAGACCAGCGCAACTTCTGTTTCATACCGGCTTCAAGAACATAGAAATAATAAACTAAAAGCTGGTATTAAAATAGTAGTATTCAGTGCAAAACTAGTTGTTTTCTTTAATGGGGAAAGATAATTACTAGCGTTATTTCAAATCATAACACAGAAATTCAATCAAAAGAAAAGAAATTCAAAAGAAATTCAAAATGACAACGAATAATAGAATGGACAGTTCACTTGAACTAAAAGTAACTAAAACTAAAGTAACTAAAAGTCTTAAAGTTGGCATGAAACAGAAGTTGCGCTAGTCTTTTCTTCCCTATTGTGTCGTATATCTGAGTGAAACGCTTCTGGAACAAGAACAAATGTGGGCGGGCTTGATTTTGTCTGTGAGGAATTGATTGGATGGCTGTGGTTTGCTATTGGTGGATCTCATGTGAGTGACAGGTTGTCCCGCCCTCATCATCAGAGAAGAGAAGAGATGCTGCGAGAGGAACTTATTCTGATTCAAGATTACCAGGAACATGAATTCAAAACAATAATGATGTGCATGGATAAAACATTTATATTAAATACTGCAATATCCCATTAAAAAAAATAAGAATGGTCAATTTTGAATGCATAGTGACTGCTATGACCCTGGATCTACCAGAGATGTGCAACACTGGATGAAAACATTAAAATGAATGGCCTGTTGTCTTAAAATATTCAATAATAAAATACTTTTGTGAAATATACAATTCAATCTGTAATGCATGTTTAGGCCATTGATGATTAGATTTTCTTATCGATGGATTCTTCTTTCATGTGATCATGAGCTTTTGATTGTGTGTTTGTGTATATGTTAGTGTGTGTGTGTGTGTGTGTGTGTGTGTGTGTGTGTGTGTGTGTGTGTGTGTGTGTGTGTGTGTGTGTGTGTGTGTGTGTGTGTGTGTGTGTGTGTGTGTGTGTGTGTGTGTGTTTTAAAGAGAGGAAAATCTTGCGTATTTTGTTTATTTTTATACCATCATGATTATTCATATCTCAAAAGTTCTGAGCTTATGTTTATTTAACTAAGGAATACAAACAGACACAAATGAGTCAATAGTTGTCGTGCAAAAATGTTCCCCTGTTCTGAATAACCATCTATACCCACTAGTAAATATATGCATATATGGTATTGAGCAGTGCATACATTAAGGAACAAAAACTACAATACCTAACTGACATGTTATGTATTGTAGTTTTTGTTCCTTAATGTATGTTCCTCACTGATGTGTGTGATGCACAAAAACATGAAGTTCATTATTTATAGCAGTTTCTAAAACCATAACGTGACTCAGTCAAGTCAGAACTGTTTGGTCGAGACTCCATTTAAAGCGTGAGTCAATTTGTTTGTAACCAGCTGTTTTGTTTTTGTGGGCTGAATGGCATTATAATGTACTGTAACCCACCTCAATATCAGCATGTGTGAACCTCCTCCACAAAACAAACAACTCGCAAATATTACAAAAAAGACCTGAAGATTTAAGGAACTTTGACTCTGACTTGAAGACTAGTTTCATCTGTTTTAATGCAGGCTCTGATATTCAAATGATGTGGTTCACGGCCTTGTTTTAACAGAAAAACAGTGAGTAAGAATTCAGTTCAGAATTTTGCTTGGTTTCATCTTTTGATGGAAATATGGCAACAGAAACTGACTCATAACTTGAAATATTCTCTCTATTTTAGCTATAGGTTATCTTTGATCAACGTTAGGGTCTTTCCCACATTTAAGCAAAGATTCTTGATTTTTTTATCACCTTTTTTTGTGTTGAGTTTAAGAAATTCAACTTTTTAATGTGAAACTACTGTGGGAACTAATAAAAAAGGTCATTTTGCAATTTGCGTCAAGTTTGTGTCATATTTTGTGTTGCGGTCGATTAACTGTCGAAATACATAAAGGCACATTTTCCTTCTATGGAAATATTGAGCATTACCTTTTAAGGTAAACTAAATTGTCCTCTCAATCTCTTTCTGTCATCTCGCCTCAGACACTTTTCCACTGCATCATATTATTTTTGTATGCTAATATTGCATATGAGTTTGGGACTTTTGTGACGTTAGTCATCATCACAAATGAATAGTAAAAGAAAAAAGAACATTGAAAAAATTTAACACTTGTTTCTGCAAAAATAGAACGAGACTTTGAAGTTAATCAAACAAAATTGAAACAAAAACAAGAAACAGAATGAAAATGAAAATCTGTCCATCTATCATCTGTCTGTCTGTCTGTGTCTATCCATCTATCCATCATCTGTTGTAATAATAATAATAATAATAATAACTATTTTTATATAGCGCCTTTAAAGCAGCTTCTCAAGGCGCTTAACGTGATAGAACAAGCAAATAAAAATACAACGCAGAATTTTAAAATTAAAAATTAAAAACAACAGACTAGAGTATAAAAGTCAAGACAAGCAAGCATCTATCTGTCTATCTATCTATATATCTATCTATCTGTCTATCTATCTATCTGTCTATCTATCTATCCATCATCTATCTGTCTGTCTGTCTATCTATCTATCATCTATCTGTCTGTCTGTCTGTCTGTCTGTCTGTCTATCTATCTATCAGTCTGTCTATCTATCCATCATCTATCTGTCTCTCTATCTGTCTATCTATCATCTATCTGTCTATCTATCATCTATCTGTCTGTCTATCTGTCTATCTATCCATCATCTATCTGTCTGTCTGTCTGTCTGTCTATCCATCATCTATCTGTCTGTCTGTCTGTCTGTCTATCTATCTATCTATCATCTATCTGTCTGTCTGTCTGTCTATCTATCTGTCTGTCTATCCATCATCTATCTGTCTGTCTGTCTGTCTGTCTATCTATCCATCATCTATCTGTCTGTCTGTCTGTCTATCCATCATCTATCTGTCTGTCTGTCTGTCTGTCTATCTATCTATCATCTATCTGTCTGTCTGTCTGTCTGTCTATCTATCTATCTATCATCTATCTGTCTGTCTGTCTATCTATCTGTCTGTCTATCCATCATCTATCTGTCTGTCTGTCTGTCTGTCTATCTATCCATCATCTATCTGTCTGTCTATCTATCCATCATCTATCTGTCTGTCTATCCATCATCTATCTGTCTATCTGTCTATCTATCCATCATCTATCTGTCTATCTGTCTATCTATCCATCATCTATCTGTCTCTCTATCTGTCTATCCATCATCTTTCTGTCTGTCTGTCTGTCTGTCTATCCATCATCTATCTGTCTGTCTGTCTATCTATCCATCATCTATCTGTCTGTCTATCTGTCTATCTATCCATCATCTATCTGTCTCTCTATCTGTCTATCTATCATCTATCTGTCTATCTATCATCTATCTGTCTGTCTATCTGTCTATCTATCCATCATCTATCTGTCTGTCTGTCTGTCTGTCTATCCATCATCTATCTGTCTGTCTGTCTGTCTATCTATCTATCATCTATCTGTCTGTCTGTCTGTCTATCTATCTGTCTGTCTATCCATCATCTATCTGTCTGTCTGTCTGTCTGTCTATCTATCCATCATCTATCTGTCTGTCTGTCTGTCTATCCATCATCTATCTGTCTGTCTGTCTGTCTATCTATCTATCATCTATCTGTCTGTCTGTCTATCTATCTATCTATCATCTATCTGTCTGTCTGTCTATCTATCTGTCTGTCTATCCATCATCTATCTGTCTGTCTGTCTGTCTGTCTATCTATCCATCATCTATCTGTCTGTCTATCTATCCATCATCTATCTGTCTGTCTATCCATCATCTATCTGTCTATCTGTCTCTCTATCTGTCTATCTATCCATCATCTATCTGTCTATCTGTCTATCTATCCATCATCTATCTGTCTCTCTATCTGTCTATCCATCATCTTTCTGTCTGTCTGTCTGTCTATCCATCATCTATCTGTCTGTCTGTCTATCTATCCATCATCTATCTGTCTCTCTATCTGTCTATCCATCATCTATCTGTCTGTCTATCCATCATCTATCTGTCTGTCTATCTGTCTATCTATCCATCATCTATCTGTCTGTCTATCTGTCTGTCTGTCTATCCATCATCTATCTGTCTGTCTGTATATCTATCCATCATCTATCTGTCTGTCTATCCATCATCTATCTGTCTCTCTATGTCTATCTATCCATCATCTATCTGTTTTTCTGTCTATCTATCCATCATCTATCTGTCTCTCTATCTGTCTATCTATCATCTATCTGTCTGTCTATCTATCATCTATCTCTCTGTCTATCTGTCTGTCTGTCTATCCATCATCTATCTATCTATCTGTCTGTCTGTCTGTCTATCTATCCATCATCTATCTGTCTGTCTATCCATCATCTATCTGTCTGTCTATCTGTCAATCTATCCATCATCTATCTGTCTCTCTGTCTATCTATCCATCATCTATCTGTCTCTCTATCTGTCTATCTATCATCTATCTGTCTATCTATCATCTATCTGTCTGTCTATCTGTCTATCCATCATCTATCTTCCTGCATGTCTGTCTGTCTATCCATCATCTATCTGTCTGTCTGTCTGTCTATCCATCATCTATCTGTCTGTCTGTCTATCTATCTGTCTATCTATCCATCATCTATCTGTCTCTCTATCTATCTATCCATCATCTATCTGTCTGTCTATCCATCATCTATCTATCTATCTGTCTGTCTGTCTGTCTATCCATCATCTATCTGTCTCTCTATCTATCTATCCATCATCTATCTGTCTGTCTGTCTATCTATCATCTATATGTCTGTCTATCTATCATCTGTCTGTCTGTCTATCTATCCATCATCTGTCTGTCTATCTATCTATCTATCTATCTATCTATCTATCATCTATCTATCTGTCTGTCTATCTGTCTATCTATCCATCATCTATCTGTCTCTCTATCTGTCTATCTATCCATCATCTATCTGTCTCTCTATCTGTCTATCCATCATCTATCTGTCTGTCTATCTATCATCTGTCTGTCTGTCTATCTATCCATCATCTGTCTGTCTATCTATCTATCTATCTATCTATCATCTATCTGTCTGTCTATCTATCATCTGTCTGTCTGTCTATCTATCATCTGTCTGTCTGTCTGTCTATCTATCCATCATCTATATGTCTGTCTATCTATCATCTGTCTGTCTGTCTATCTATCCATCATCTGTCTGTCTATCTATCTATCTATCTATCTATCTATCTGTCTATCTGTCTATCTATCCATCATCTATCTGTCTCTCTATCTGTCTATCTATCCATCATCTATCTGTCTGTCTATCTATCATATTTCTGTCTGTCTATCTGTCTATCATCTATCTGTCTGTCTATCTATCTATCATCTATCTGTCTGTCTATCTGTCTATCTATCTATCCATCATCTATCTGTCTGTCTATCTGTCTATCTATCTATCCATCATCTATCTGTCTCTCTATCTGTCTACCTATCCATCATCTATCTGTCTGTCTGTCTATCTATCTATCCATCATCTATCTGTATGTCTATCTGTCTGTCTATCTATAATCTCTCTGTCTGTCTATTTATCCATCCATCATCTATCTATCTATCTATCCATCATCTGTCAGATCTGTGATCATCTGTCTGTCTGGCTATCTATCTATCCAGCATCTATCTGTCTGTCTATCTGTCTATATATCCATCATCTATCTGTCTCTCTATCTATCTATCTATCTATCTATCTATCTATCTATCTATCTATCCATCATCTATCTGTCTGTCTATCTATCATATGTATGTCTGTCTATCTGTCTTTCTATCTATAATCTCTCTGTCTGTCTATCTATCATATATCAGTCTGTCTGTCTATCTATCCATCATCTATCTGTCTGTCTATCCATCCATCATCTGTCTGTCTGTGTCTTTGTCTATCTATCTATCTATCTATCTATCCATCCATCATCTATCTGTCAATCTATCCATCATCTATCTGTCTATCTATCATCTGTCTGTCAGTCTGTCTGTCTATCCATCTATCATCTGTCAGTCTGTCTGTCTATCCATCTATCTATCTGTAACCCCTCCACCCGGGTCCTACTCGCCCCGTTCTGTGCGGGCCTCGAACCCGGGTCTCCGGCGTGAGAGTCAGACGCTCTAACAAGGAGGCTAAAGACTGCAGCGTCTGTCACTAGAGCGCCTGAGATCAGAGGAGTGAG
Source organism: Squalius cephalus (assembly GCF_949319135.1). NCBI lineage: Eukaryota > Metazoa > Chordata > Actinopteri > Cypriniformes > Leuciscidae > Squalius > Squalius cephalus. The sequence continues at coordinate 34,402,329 of NC_137135.1, forward strand.
GTTTACTCGCACAGAGACTACTAGCTGGCCTCCGTTACAAATCTATCTATCTATCTATCCATCATCTGTCTGTCTATCTCTCTATCTATCCATCTATCTATCTGTCTATCTATCTATCCATCTATCTACATTTACATTTACATTTACATTTATTCATTTAGCTGACGCTTTTATCCAAAGCGACTTACAATTGCTATACATGTCAGAGGTCGCACGCCTCTGGAGCAACTAGGGGTTAAGTGTCTTGCTCAGGGACACATTGGTGTCTCACAGTGGATTCGAACCCGGGTCTCTCACACCAAAGGCTTGTGTCTTATCCACTGCGCCATCACCACCCCCATCACCACCCCCATCACCACCCCCATCACCACCCCCTATCTATCTATCTGTCTGTCTGTCTATCTATCTATCTGTATCTATCTGTCTGTCTATCTGTCTGTCTATCTGTCTATCTATCTACTGTATCTATCTATCTATCTATCTATCTATCTATCTATCTATCATCTGTCTGTTTGTCTACCTATCTATCCATCATTTTTAATAGATCTATCTATCTATTTTAGCTATAGGTTATAGGTTAGCTATACGTTAGGGTCTTTCCCACATTTAAGCAAAGGTTCTTGATGTGTTTGTTTATCACATCTTTTTTATTTTTATTTTATTTTAGAAATTCAACTTTTTAATGTGAAACTACTGTGGGAAGTAATAAAAAGGTCATTTTGCAATTTGCGTCAAGTTTGCGTCAAGTGTTGCGGTCGATTAACTGTCGAAATACATAAAGGCACATTTTCCTTCTATGGAAATATTGAGCATTACCTTTTAAGGTAAACTAAATTGTCCTCTCAATCTCTTTCTGTCATCTCGCCTCAGACACTTTTCCACTGCATCAAATTATTTTTGTATGCTAATATTGCATATGAGTTTGGGACAATCTATCTTCTATCTATCTATCTATCTATCTATCTATCTATCTATCTATCTATCTATCTATCTATCTATCTATCTATCATCAGTCTGCCTATCTATCTATCTATCTATCTATCTATCTATCTATCTATCTATCTATCTATCTATCAATCATCAGTCTGTCTGTCTATCTACCTCTCTATCTATCATTTGTCTGTCCATCCACCATTTATCTGTCTGTCTATCTATCTATCTGTCTATCACCAGTTAATATGAAATACGTTTGAAATAAAGTGTCATGAGACCATAAAATTAATTTTATAGCATTTTTCTGGTTATTGTAGATTTGCCTGCAGTTTTTTAATGCATGCATATTTTAACCTCATATTAATCAATAAACAAAAAAAATAGTTATATTATTGAGATATTATTGACTAATATACTGTATACACACACACACACATATATATATATATATATATATATATATATATATATATATATATATATATATATAACAGACAAATGTGATTGAAAATTATATATATCTAGGAAAAATCTATGTATATATTTGTAAAATGATCAGGTTCTAAAAGTCTTGCATGTAAATAAACATCATCATTCCAGACTCTTATAATATAATATCTAAAAGTGTAATTTTTTTGTGTGAATCATTGCTTCTCATGTCGCTTGCGTTTTACACCATCAGCCACAGATAACACTGATCTGTATCTCAACATCTGTAAAGTCAGCATGAAACAAACAACATTCATAAGCTCCTCTGGAAAGTGGCAAGGTGCCAAAACAAAGAATATTCAACAAGAAGGGGAAAAAGTAGGACGGGATTTGATCGTATCCATCAGAAATGGATTGAATGGAGACGGGTTAAAAATCCCCGGTGACATAAAAGGAGCATTTATTAAAGACGTAAACTGGGTCAGTTTTGATTTTATGTTCATTTCCAGGCTTACACAGAATCTGTGTCTGCAGAAATCCTGTCTTTCATTCATAAAATTCTACATATAATTTTCTTTATGGAATATAACATATATGGGGGGGGGGGGGGGGGTAACATTCTAATTTTCCAGTGTTGTTAGCCACATAATGTTTATTTTAGGGTAATCGCTTTAGTGCCTGGTTACAAATCATACAAAATCATTTTATTATAGAAGACGTTTGTACTACGTTATAACGAGTCATTAATGTATTTTAAATTATACGTTTCATATACTAGTATTTTACCGATGCTATCGATTGTGAAATTAAACATTTCTCGTTGTTAGTGTGTTTTTTAGTTAGCTTAGCATACAGCTAACGTTATCCGATGATCTAAGCTAACTAAAAAACACACTAACAACGAGAAATGTTTAATTTCACAATCAATAGCTTCGGTTAAATACTAGTATATGAAACTTATAATTTAAAATACATTAATGACTTGTTATAACGTAGTACAAACGTCTTCTATAATAAAATGATTTTGTATGATTTGTAACCAGGCACTAAAGCGATTACCCATAAAACGTGCTTTGAACCAATCGGATTGGTTGGGTCCTAAGCCCGGACTCATCACACCAAAGTGACCGGATTATTCACCACACCGGCTCAACATCCTGTTGACCCAACCCTAATAACAGCTAATATGATTGGTATACCTGCAGCTACCAAAAACATAAAGCCCTCACCGCTCTATTTAAAGACCTGTGGTGAAAATCATTTTTTTGCTTTGTTTATGTGTCTGTGGTGTTTTATTATGCTGTAAGACAAACCATGGCAAACAGGAAAATGGTAACATTAGCAACACATTATTATTTTTATAACGTAGTCAAGCAAAAGGCTTATCATATTAATTACTGGACTACCTTGTAACCAATCAGATCAACGTGTGATCGTCAACGAGTGGATCTCTGAGCTGAGTGAGTGAGTGGAGGCGGGGCTCATTTGCATATTGATAGAACCGCATATAGGCTACTAAATAAGGAAAGGGTGTTGAGTTATACATTCAAGATATTTTAAGCCATGAAGGCATTATTTTCAAGGAAAAAAACATTTAAATATGTCATTTTGGTGATCAAAGATGAGTTTTAAGGGATACAATTATTGACTACAGGGGACTTTAATAAACTTTATAAATATTATTAATAAAAAATCTCCTCCAGTCCTTCTGTCGTCTGATGGATATGGTTTTTAGCAAGTAAAAGTCTTTTAGTATAATTGTACAAACGTCCAACTTCAGCTCGTGCTTCAAATCATCTGTTTGCTGTGTAATCTTTACTGGTTTTATTAAGTAAATAATAGCATAAATTAATATTGTTAGTAATATTTCAAGATGAACACGTTCTGGACTGAAGCAATTTAGTTTTACTTGATTTTATTTTATTATTATTTTTAAATCATGTTTACACATGAGTATCAAATATGATCATCAGGTTTATTTGTTCATCTCTCAATCATCATTGTATTGCAAAACATAAAACTACAGAGCTCTGATCATAAAACTAAGCATTTAAATATCATCTTAAGACATTATTGAGAGATATAGAGACAACAGATCTGCATTTTATGTAAGTTTCTGCAAAGATCTCTGATTTACATTACAAGCTTCAGAATTTCATCTTTTTGTCTTTATAAATATCAGCAGATCCACCAAAGTTTGTGTTTTTCCTCTCCTCACTATATCATACTATAAGAGCCATACATGTGTCAAAAACATAGATATAATATAATATAACTTTTTTTTTTTTTTCTAAAGGTTTAATCAAAAAATAAATGTGAAAATGTTTCTGCATATTCCGTTGCTCCTCATTCTCGACACGGACGGATTTTCGTCATCAGAAAACACAGATCTGTATCAGTGAACTTTTGCATGTTTTATGTATGTCATGATATGGATGCCACCACTAGACCCCCTCCCACACACTCACACATAAACCCACACACCCTTTGTGCTTTCCAGGTTGAGGGAAACCATTCAGATCTAGACATGACTGACGGAGGAAAGTTTCGAATCATATCGTTTTCACCTCGAGCACAAATTACTTCCATGATCCTGGTGAAGGGAGGAATCCCCAGCGTGAACCTGTCCTGTCCGGGGGTCACGAGGGCCTTCCCCTGTCGCGGTGACACTATGGTATGACACACACCACTTCCTGTTGAGCGAGGCCTGTGATTGGCTGGCGGAGGGGTTCTTTCAGAGGCCCATTGTGAGCTCATTTCCTGTTCTATGATGTTGAGTGATCGCGTCTCTCAAAGTGTGTCGTGACACTGCGGAACTGAAGCCACAAGCCGTGATGCTTTAGTATCATTGAGATTCTGTTACACTGAAAATGATTTTCACTTTACCAGTGGGAAATTTCACAAATAATTTTTAATTTAGAAATTTCACACTGAAGTAATACACTGAATTAAACATAAATGAAACTTTAGTTTCGGGTCCAATTCTCACTATTAACTAACTATTAACTGTGACTTTCTCCACAGTAAACTCCTAATTTACTGCTTATTAACAGTTAGTAAGGTTGTTAAGTTTAGGTATTGGGTGGATTAAGGGATGAATATGCAGAATAAGGAATTAATATGTGCTTTATTAGTACTAATAAACAGTCAATATCCTAGTAATATGCATGCTAATAAGCAACTAGTGAATGAGAATTGGACCCAAAACTAAAGTGTTACCCAGCAATTTCTTGCAAAACATTTTTAAAGTGTTTCTTCTTATTAATATTAATTTTAGTACCGTCATATTGTATATATTTTTTATTTTACTCAAAGTGTGAGTTTTGGTCATTTTTAGTAGTTTTTGTTTTGTTTTTATAGTTTTCATTATTTTTATTTCAGTTTTTAGAACATCGAGTTAAACTAAATGAAACTGAGAAATGATTTGCAATGTTTTTTTTAATATATATATATATTTAATTTACGAAAATGTGTGTTTTTTACTTTTACGGTTTTAATTTTAGTTAGCGATATGTCCGGTAATTTAACCCCTTCAGGGTTTGAGTGTAAATATTTCATTTCCAGGGTTATTCTTATCTCATAAGATGAAAAATACATTAAACTTCCTGTTTTTGTCTATAATCAATATGGTTTGTGTGGGAAGCCGCAAAGTAAAAAGCACCTTTGTCATATCCACTTGTGCTTGATGATGCCGCACCTATAGCCGCTCGCACACACACACACACATGTTTCTGATGCTGATTCAGAATGAGAAGAGGAACTGACAGCATTTTGTAGTTTCCTGCCAAGTGTGCAGAAAGTCTGGGTCAGGTTCACACACACACACTGCATCCGTACACCCCCGCGCACGCGCCTCTCGATTACATCTTTGTCAACTGACGAAGGCCAGTGGAAAAGAAAAACTAAATTACTCATTGTAAAAATCGACTTTCCAATCTCCACAGAGAAGCGGTTTTCCTGCGTCCTCAAGGATTCTTATATAAAGGTGATTGTGTACCTGTTGACAGTATGAAGGACATCAATCCAACTAGCTTTAGAGAAGAAACTGTGCATCTTAAACATGAAGGCGTCTGTGTGTGTTCTGTTCGCAGTGGCGTGTTGGCTCGTTTCGCAGGCTGACGAGTCGCCGATGATACTCACGCTCGGCAAAGTCATGAATGACCTTGAGAAGATTAAGAAAGCAATGGTAAGTTGATTTCGAAACATCTACGGCTGGGATCTGCTCCGTTAATTTTACACGTTTTTTAAATCTTGATTTTTTTTCTTCTTTTTTTTAAAAAAAAGGTCAAAAGCCCAACTTCGATCAACTCACCCATCACCAATGAACTGAAGGTAAGCAACTCGTTTTCTTCTCTTCTGCTCCATTTTCATGTCTGGAAGAGCACATAATTAGGGTTCTCGTTTTCGAAGCGGTTTCTGCATGACTCAGTGATTCGACCCTGCTGTGATATAAAGACGCTTCTGTGATTACAGCCCACCTTAAACTCAGCGGGTTTCACTTCAATACAGACTAATTGATTTTCAAATGCGCTCAGAACGTGTGGGTTGATGAACAACATTTCAATGAATCCAGTTTGCTGAGCTGAAATCAAGACAGAAATAACAACTTTTAGTCATGCTTTTCTTGGCAAACACCCTCTCGATGTGTAATCGCTTCTTTTTTAGATTAGAGTCGGTCAGGAGAAAGTTTGCTTCATTTAGGAGAAATCTGATGAGTAATTTATGACATTTAGAGTAGAGCTAATATGCTAAAACAGATTTGGGTAACACTTTATTTTACAGTGTCCTTGTTAGTTACCATAGTAATAACAGTAAATTATGCAAAATTACATGCAATTAACCCTCAACCAAATCCTAATCCTACCCTAACCCTATAGTAAGTACATGTAGTTGATTAATATTACTCAGTACTTAAATATATAATTACACTGTAACAATGACACCTTAAAATAAAGTGTAATCCAGATTTGTCCTGTTTCACAGTTAAACCTGCTGCAGTTCTTACAATGGGGTTCTAAATAGAACTTTAGGGTTCTAAATAGAACTTTAGAACTGCTTTAATGATTGCATAATACTTTAATTTTTTCCCTTGGGATTATGTTTACGAGCTGCTTAGTTTATGAAATGTAATTAAAATAAAAAAATATCACAAAATTATTAGTTTTGAACCCCTGAACCCCTAAAAAGCTTCTGTAAGTGTAGCGCCTGATGGAACCCCTTGAAGGTTCCATTTAGAACTTTTCTTCTTCTGCTGGTGTTTATTATTATTATTGTATGCATTTTTTACAGTAACATTTGTTTCATAATGACTTCTTAATGAAAGTTGCAGTTTCTGTGCACTCTCAAGCAGAAAACGCTCTCTGGGTTCAGTGTGGAAAGAAAGAGTTTCCTCATAGTTTCTGTGAAAACTGCTTAATGAGCAGAAGGGAAATTTGAAGTCAAGATGTATAGATGTCTGCATGCAATAATGACAGGAAGAGAGGAAGAGAGAGAGAGAGAGAGAGAGAGAGAGAGAGTCATTGTTGGGTAGTTTCAGAAAACAGATTCGATTCCTTGACCCGTGTATCGAGAGGCTTTCATATGGGGTTTGCCTAAAAATCCACTGCATCTGAACTCATTAATAAGTAAAAAAAAAAATGAAAGAAAGTGCATGTGTTAAACGGTTGTCTTTGCTTCTTTGGACAGGACTGCTGCATTGCATCTGCACTGGAATCTTTCAGGCACAACTTGACCCGCCTGTCGGTCACCGATGCAAAACTTAAAAAGGTCCCGGCGAAAATCTCCAGGGAGCTTGGCAAAAAAATCATCGTGAGTGTGTGTTTATTACGCCTTCTGCTCATTGTCCTTGTTTTAAACACTTAGAAATGAGAAATGCTGATTTATTTATTCATTCATTGTTCTTTATTTTCACAGTTGAACGGGTTGCCCATTTGCAAACCAGAAGAGACACAGGTGAGAAACAAAGCAACACATGGAAATGAACATTTTCTACACTCTTAAAAATAAAAGTCCTTATTGGCGTCGATGGTTCCATGAAGAACCGTTAACATCCATGGAAACTTTCCATTCCACCAAAGCTTCGTTAAAGTGGAAAAATTATCTTCCCTCTAATAAAAAGGGTTTCCTGTAAGAACTGCTCACTGAAATGTTCTTTGGAGAGAATAAAAAACACCCTTTTGGAACCTTTATTTTTGAGTGTTTACATGGTAAAAATGAAACATGATTGCATGCAGTTCTGACGTGTACAATGTTCTGTTTCAGAAAGCTCAGTGCGAATCATCGTACAGAGAGGTTAACAGCCAAACGTTTATGCAGAACTTTCAAACTCTTCTGCAAAAGGTGAGTTCAAGACAATCACATCTTCTTATAGACATCTAAGTTAACGGTAACACTTTATTTTACAGTGTCCTTGTTACATGTACTTACCATAGCAATAACAGTAAGTTATGCATAATAATACATGCAACTAACAAACCCTAACCCTACAGTAAGTACATGTAGTTGCTTAATATTACTCAGTACTTAATATATAATTACACTGTAACAATGACACCTTAAAATAAAGTGTAACCCACTTTACATTAGTTAACATGAACTAAGAATGAACAATACTTCTACAGCATTTATTAATCTTAGTCAATATTACTTTCAACATTTACTAATACGTTATTAAAATCAAAGGTTGCATTGGTGAACATTAGTTAATGCACTGTGAACTAACATGAACAGCTGTATTTTTATAAACTAACATTAAAAAAGGTTAATAAATACTGTAACAAATACTATTGCTCATGGTTAGTTCATGTTAGTTAATACATTAACTAATGTTACCAAGTTAGTATTGCTGAATCAACCCAAATACATTCGTTTATACCAAGAAAATGAAGGTAACAGTTGCAGGGGTTTGTGAGATTGGTGTCCACTGTTCGTAGGAATGGAAAAGATCCTCAAAAAGCACAAACAGAATAACAAGCACTGTGTAACGACCTACTTTCCTTTTTCTAGATCTATGCCAGCCAGGCGTAGAGACGAGAGGAGTGAAGAGCCTTCATGACACTACCCACGGCAGAGAAGAGTCTGCTCCTGCTATCCTATTTATTGATTATTTATTGAGGATTTTATTGTTTATTTGAGCTGGGAGATCTGTGAAAGGACTGTTCGTGTCATTGACGGGTGTTTTAGGAACAAGGGCGGCCTATTGTTGTCAACTTTAACCCTTTTGTAAAAAGGGTTACAATGTAAAATGTTGTCTTTGCTTTACCGCGACCTTGTGGTGAGATCTCAGCACTGCTGTCCTGTTCCTTGAAAGAACCCGTTGGGTGTTTCCCTGCTGAAGATTAAGCCTTACGCAACAAAAACCAGAGCTTACCATTAGATCTTTCACTTTATTAAGTATGCTTCTTAATCTTTGTCAGGAAAACCACTCATTTAGATCATATGTTACCAACGTAAAGCAGATGAAAAGCAGATGCACACTTATTATGTCTCACAATGAGATGCATGTATTTTTTGGATGATATTTATTTGACATTAAAATATTTCTTTATGTTTACATCATGGCTGTGATCGTTATTTGGTGGACATTGAATTCTCTCTATTTCAGAAGTGTTTAGGACCTAAAAACACATGGAAATTAGTTCAAGCTACTAAAGCTCCTGGATTATTTCCAGCAACATTTCACGCTGTTTTTGTGTGAAATTGACATACACTACCAGTTAAAGTTCGCAAATAAGCAGAAGTCTTTATCAAAATGTTTCATGAGCACCACAGATAGTCTCTCATGATTCATATTGCACCCTTGATTTAGTACAAACTGCATTTAAAAGGCATTTATCTTGTAAACTTCCCTTGGTGTGAATCATTTTGATTATTTATTTATTTATTTAATTCATTTCAGGATAATTTTGTATTTATTTCAGAATTTCAGTCAACTTTAACATATATTGTAAGCTTGTTGTGTATATTGACTAATCGTAAGCTTGTACAGAAATGGTGTCAAAAACGTAAAAAAAAATTTTTACTGAAAAAATAACGTTTTTTCGTTAAACGTCATTAAAATTTATATATATATGTATATATATATATATATATATATATATATATATATATATATATATATATAAATTAATATTAACTAAAAAAGTAAAATAACCATCATGGATGGATGGAGGGATGGAGGGAGGGAGGCATGGATGGATGGATGGATGGATGGATGGATGGGGATGGATGGTTGGAGGGATGGATGGATGGATGATGGAGGGATGGATGATGGAGGGATGGATGGATGATGGATGGTTGGAGGGATGGATGGATGGATGATGGAGGGATGGATGGATGGATGTTTTCAATGTTGCATTAGATGAACAATTGACAGCATAGTATAAAAACATTGAACCGACTCTATCCTTCGCAGCCTCATCTTCATTCAGTAAAATGTAAGTCATTTAGACACTTCTCTACAGAAGAGCGCCATCTACTGGAGAAACCCGAACAACATCTGAGGCTGAGAAGAAGCAGCTCGCTAATTTCTTTTTTGTTAGGGTAGGGTTTTTTGTTTATGGTCTCACTGTAAGACCTAAACTAAACACTTAACTTCGTTTAGGAATTTTATCTGACAAAATGATTTGGCAAACTACAACTACAGGTTTTATTTTACTATGCAAAAAGAAAAAAACATAAAAAATGCATAGAAAAACAAAAAGCTCACAGGAAAAAGCATACATTGACCACAACATAATCAGTTATTATCATTTCATTGGTTATCTTTTGCATGACAGCCAGGACAAAAAATATGTCTATACAATTTGGCATGTTCCATTGCTTTATCAGAAATAAAACTATTGACTCCTGTGCTGGATTTTTAATAGATAAGATTACTAACCATAAGTCAAACATCTAAACCTGCTTTAGACATTCTAACACTTAAACAAAATGTAATCCGAATATTGTTGACGTCCATGGAAAAATTGTGAGATGCTGACCAGACAATATCAAAAATATACCGTCTAGAATATTCTCATGACATATTGAGTAATCAACTGAAACTAATTCTAACCTTTTTAATTTTTTTTGCTCATGCCAGTAACAGAGGGTTCAGTGGGGGCTTGTTTTTGCACAGATTGAACCAATCATATTGAAAGAAGGTGGCATGAGTTTAGTCACATTGATCTTACTGTTATGTCTGTCTTTATTCTATAAATAAATCCTGATGAAAAAAGACACGCTAGAGTATAAACATTATTGAACAGGGACGTCGATTGTAGACGAGACACAGGTAGACTTAAGTCAGGTGCGAAAGAAGAAAAATTTGATTACACTTTATTTTAAGGTGTCATTGTTACAGTGTAATTATATATTTAAGTACTGAGTAATATTAATCAACTACATGTACTTACTATAGGGTTAGGGTAGGATTAGGGTTTGTTAGTTGCATGTAATTATGCATAAATTACTGTTATTATTACGGTAAGTGCATGTAACACATGTAAAATAAAATAAAGTGTTACCAAAAATTCTACCACACTCCACTGACACATTTTGATAAATATTTAGATAAAGGGTGAACATCAATTTTCCAACACTAGTGGCCACTACTGTATAGCAGTTCATTGACTTTCCAACTGATCTTCAAACCATGCAGCAAAAGCAAGTCGCTTGTCTGATTCAGAGTTTGAGGACAGACATTTCTGGGTTGACATTATTGTAGTCCTGTGTAGTTCACAACACTTCAGTGGCACCTCAGTCTAAGTCTTACACCCGGAGCAATGCAGCGCCAAGTGCGATGCAAGTGTGTTTTGCTAGTTTGAGCCTAACGCAGTTATCATTTTCACGTCCTGCGCCACGTTGTTTAAATAGCAAATGTATTTGCGCATCTGTGCGCCCATGGGCTGCTGGTCTGAAAACAAGTGTGTGTGTTCTGGCGCATTGTTTGAGCGTTGCTATTTTGAGGAACTGAAATAGACTGAGCCATTGACCGACTGAAACCTGGTCTAAAGTCAATGGCGCAATATTTGTTTTGTTATTTAAAGAGCGTGTTAGTAATGTTCGCCTATAGGCGGGTCCTACACTCTGCTTATTACACACACAGGGACACACAGCAGAGCACACAAACATGACAAATATTTAAAGTAAAAGGATTACAATGTAAAAGATTATTATTGTGTACATAAAGATATGGCTCTTTAACCTCGCACACGAGCGGATCCGTTTGCGCTCTGGAGACACATTCAGTCTTTCTACAATCAAATTCGGTCATGTAAATAGCGAATCCACCAACTGGCATTTAAAGAGAATGGGAGATGAGACTCTGATTGGTTTAACACACGTAAATCCCAAAACACATCCATTACTCATTAAGAGAATAGTGACAACCCTTTTAGACCATGCGCCGGGAGCGCCGACCATTTTTCCCGTCGTTAAACTAGCAAAAGTGGATTCAGACACGCCCTAAGTGAACTTGTGCCGTGCGCTTTAGACCATGCACTTAGATCATTAAAATAGGGCCCTAAGAGTCTCACTGCGTCCGAAATACAATACTTCCCTACTATATAGTAGGCCAAAAACAGTAGGCCAACAGAGTAGTATGTCCGAGTATGTGAAAAACAGTAGGCGAAAAGTGACCTACTATCCGCTGAGATTCTGAAGTGTGTATATGATGGGCACTTTACTATCCCATGAGGCCACGGGAGAGGATTTATGGAAACTGACGCTGGTAGGTCACATGATAATGACAACATGGTGGATGTAGTACATCTGGATTTCAATTATACTACTCATATTCATACTATATAGAACATACTTTTTTAACATTCGCAAAGTAAACTTAAATTCATATACTCAGACAGTCATTGATTTCGGACGCAGCGTCTGTCTTTGCTTTTAGCTTCTTTATAAATACTAGCTCCTACTCTTAAACAAGTCCTATTTTTTAACTAAGCATTTTTTGACACTTTTGCAAGTACACATTTTCTCATAGACTGACAAAAATGGTGATTACATCTAAATTAATATGATTTAATATTGCTGAATCAACCCAAATACATTCATTTATACCAACAAAATTAAAAAACAGCTCTTTAAGTCAAAGCTTTTGGTTACACTTTATTTTAAGGTGTCATTGTTACAGTGTAATTATATATTTAAATACTGAGTAATATTAATCAACTACATGTACTTACTATAGGGTTAGGGTAGGATTAGGGTTTGGTTGAGGGTTAGTTGCATGTAATTATGCTTAATTTACTGTTATTACTATGATAAGTACATGTAACATATGTACACTGTTAGAAAAATCTGTAGAAATTACAGTATTATTTGCAGCTACTTGCCAGTAACTTACTGTAGATTTAAATTGATGTTATTTACTGGCAACAGTTTGTTCAAAGTTAAATGAACATTAAACATTAACAAGTCTTTATCTTTACAGAATAAAACTAAAATAACAGCCTCATGCAAAGCATTCTGGGAACCAAAATCTGAAGGAAAAAAACAGAAAAAGGTTGATGAAGATTTCTGGTTCCCAGAATGCTTTGCATGAGGTTGTTATTTTATAGTTTTATTCTGTAAAGATAAAGACTTGTTAATGTTTAATGTTCATTTAACTTTGAGCAAACTGTTGCCAGTAAATAACATCGATTTAAATCTACAGTAAGTTACTGGCAAAGAGCTGCAAAACTACAGCAAATTTTTTACAGTGTAATAAGGACACTGTAAAATAAAGTGTTACCAAACTTTTTTTTAAGCATTTAAGTCAAAGCTTAAGCCTATTTTAGCATTTTTCTAGACGTTTTATACACACGGCCCAGGTCTTTCAGTCTGGTCACAGCTGGATTGGCTTGGTTTTAGAGGGGGTTTCACCACTTCTTTAGATGGTAAGGCTGGGAAACCTAAACCACATCCGGCTGAAACCAGCTTGACCAGCTTAAACCAGCTACATCCATCTTATACCAGAGCCTACCAACTTTCTTGAATGGCAGAAACTGAGTGTGGTTTAGAGTTCAGTCAGTGTCTCAGGGGTTTACAGTAGGTCATCCTCATGTTGTGTACTTACTATATTATAAATACTGTATTTTAAATATCAACCTGATTTGAGAGGGTTTATGTGAAGGAACTGAGCGTATCAGACGTGAGGTGATGCTGTCATCTGGTGGTTACACACAGTACTGTCATTCTGACTGACTCTGAGATTGAGTATTAGTCAGATTGTGAGCAAAATTTACATAAATATGTTAAAACAGGGGTCCCCAACCCCTGGGCCACGGACCGGTACCGGACATTTGGTACTGGGCCGCACAGAAAGAATAAATAACTTACCATACTTTCCAGACTATATAGACTTAGTCGCTCCGGAGTATAAGTCGCATCAGTCAAAAAATCCATCATGAAGAAGAAAAAACATACAGTGGTGTGAAAAAGTCTTTGCCCCCTTGGTAAATATGATCAAATATGGCTGTAAAAAATAAATCTGCATTTTTAATCCTTTTGATATTTTATGTAAAAAATGTGCAAAAATCTAACCTTTCATTGAAGTAAAATAATTGAAAGTGGGGGAAAAAATCACATTATGAAATAAATGTTTTTCTCCAAAACACGTTGGGAAAAAATGTTTGCCCCCTTTTATTAAATACTTTTTGCAACCTCTTTTTTCCAAGATAACAGCTCTGAGTTTTCTCCTATAATGCCTGATGAGTTTGGAGAACACCTGACAAGAGATCAGAGACCATTCCTCCATACAGAATCTCTCCATCCTGTTCTCCGTTATAAGATTTCTAGCACTGGCTGTCAGGTTTTGATTATTTATCTGTTGGTATTTGATCGAATCCATGATGCCATGTCTCTGAACAAGATGTCCAGGACCTCTGGCAGAAAATTAGGCCCACAGCATTAAAGATACAGCAGAGTATTTCATTTTACACATGGGGTACTTTTTATCCCTGTGTGCACCAAACCCATCTTAAGTGTTTGCTGCCAAAAAACTAATGTTTTTGTTTCATCTGACCATAGAACCCGTCCCGTTTGAAGTTCCAGTCGTGTCAGTTACTTTTCAAATGTTCTATGGTCAGATGAAACAAAAACATTAGTTTTTTGGCAGCAAACACTTAAGATGGGTTTGGTGCACACAGGGATAAAAAAGTACCCCATGTGTAAAATGAAATACTCTGCTGTATCTTTAATGCTGTGGGCCTAATTTTCTGCCAGAGGTCCTGGACATCTTGTTCAGATACATGGCATCACGGATTCGATCAAATACCAACAGATAAAAAATCTAAACCTGACAGCCTGTTCTAGACATCTTATAACGGAGAACAGGGTGGAGAGATTCTGTATGGAGGAATGGTCTCTGATCTCTTGTCAGGTGTTCTCCAAACTCATCAGGCATTATAGGAGAAGACTCAGAGCTGTTATCTTGGAAAAAAGAGGTTGCAAAAAGTATTTAATAAAAGGGGGCAAACATTTTTTCCCAATGTGTTTTGGAGAAAAACATTTATTTCATAATGTGATTTTCCCCCCACTTTGAATTATTTTACTTCAATGAAAGGTTAGATTTTTGCACATTTTTAAAATAAAATATAAAAAGGATTTTTGATTTATTTTTTACAGCCATATTTGATCATATTTACCAAGGGGGCAAACACTTTTTCACACCACTGTATATAGCCTAAGTCGCATTTATTTAGAAATTTATTTCACACACACAAAAAAAAAACAATGTTACGGACGGGACAGTTCTCCGTTACGGATGTGAGCGCTCTGAAAGCGGCACTAAAAGACTGCTTTAAAACTTTCACAGAGACCTCAAACAGAGAGCACAAAGCCTGTCTTTAAATTTAATTTCGTTTTGTATTAATTGTATCTTAATTTTAATCATGTTTCATCAACCAATTGCCTGGATTTAATAAATATGAAGTAAATATATTAGACAATAGATAATCACGACACGGAGGCGCCGGCGCGTGAACTGGAGCTCGTCTCATAAATGAATCGAAACTCAGCATATAAGCTACTTGCCTCACAGACCTGAGACATATATAGAAAGCTTGAAATGTCTACTTTTAAACAGAACAATTCAAAACGAAAGAAAACAGACTCTCTGCTTATGTAATTCGTAGGAAATGTGCATTTCTCTCTGGCGCGTTCACTACTGCAAAGATCGCGAGTCAGCATCGTCAACTTCATCTTTGCAGCCGACACTGACACAGAAAAAACTTGTTTATTAGTAAACAATTAAAATGTCTCCTGCTATATTTTACATATTCATAATCATTAATTTTGCCGGTTCGTTGTGACAGCTTTTAGGTGCTTTATTGGCAGCATGGAGATTTTTTTCTTTTGGGGGGCATTTTGTTTGTGTTCAGGCTTTCTCAGTTGTCTTTAGGCGCGATGTTACGAGGACGCTGCTAATAAAATTGCGAGTAGGCCTACACATTGGATTCACGTTTAATATTATATTAAAAAATACCCCAGTATTTATGCCGGTCGTATCATTTTATTTTGTTGTATTTATCCGCCACACCTTAAAGGCCAAAATATTGTCTGATATTAAACCGGTCCGTGGCGCAAAAAAGGTTGGGGACCGCTGTGTTAAAACACTACGTTTATGGACTCTTAAGTAAACCTAAATATTTATGCACTTCATTACAAAACCATCCAGAGGGATAATAAATGGCCTGTTTTGAAAATACACAAAACTAGCTGTTAAACCGGATGAATAAACCACACTTTTACACACGGTTACTCCTGGAAACTGTACAAACCAAAGTAAAACAACCCTAAAATAATCAGAGTCATTCAGTGTCTCACATCAGAGTCTTCTGAACATAAAAGGTCCATGTGTATGTGGATAAATCTGTCGTGTTAATGCTTCTTCTGGGGTTACTTGAATTGAAATATTGACGATCTAAAGGTGGATCTGAACTGGTGTTCTGTTCTTCAAAGCTGAAGATAAAACTTTATTTAACATAAACCCATCTAGAGGTTGTGCTGGTTTTTTCTTCCTTTCTATTCCAGTGATGTTTGAATGAAGTCCAGAACAAGCTGATGGACCGCAGTGCTCACACACTGACGGCATGAGTTATATTTGACATGCATGAGATACCTCTCTAATAGTGACTGTACATTCATGTTTGTTTATGGTCACAATTATTTATTTGTGTTTGTGTATAACAGACACACAAAATTAGCTACTCTATTAAAAAGTTTTGCTCACACCACGACATTCGAAACAGAACTTCTGTTATATTTCCAATTTCCATCAGGATTTTTGAAGAACATTTAAAGGGCTTTTAAATAAGAGTTCAAGCTCCAAGCAAAACCAGCATAAAGCTGGTCAATATTCAATATACGACAACTCCGTATGAGAAAAAAACACTGAAAATCATGTTGTTTGCATTAGGCTTGTTGCGATAGTCGGTGTTACCGGTGATACACGGTGTTTAACCCACCTACCGGTCATAGCACTTGACCACCGGCACCGTCCCCATCGTGTTGAAGTTTTAGCCTATAGTAATAAAGCACTTAATTCAGTTAGTGATTACGTGCCTTCGTAATTTAGCGTAAGCGGAACGAGCGCCGCAGTAAAGCAGCAGGTGTCCGATTTCATTTATCATTTGAGGAGAGTGAGGCGAGCTAACTGGCAAAGGATGGCGGAAGATCTGGTTTCAAAGAGAAATGCAAACGTGAGTTTAATTTTTATATTAGGTTTTTTTTTGCACTTAAGTGTCTAGTGATTATTCGGGTAGGCTACCTTATTTAACGAAGTTTTTGATGTTCGTTCGTTTCATATTCGATGGTTGTGCGTTTTTTTTTTTTTTGCTGAAAAAGGCAGGCACTTTATATGAATAGTGATTCTTTTATATATATAATTTCTTGTTTGATACTTGCACGATGTGTGCAGTGGTTCGTTTTGTTAATAAATGCACTTTAAAGGTGTTTCATAAGTGCTTTTGTTTAGTTTTTACATGGTGTGTTAAGTTATTATTCATTTTGCAATAAAGATGTGTACTACAAGCGAGTGTCTTATTGTTTTGTGTATTTTTATTAAGAATAAAATAAATTAACCCATGATTAATTAATTCAAACAAATGCTACTGAATTGCCGCTAATTAAAGTGAAAGTAAATTGAGACGTGTGCACGTCCGCATTTTCGGCCACCCGAAATCCCCGACACGCAACCCCGGTGACACCGGGATTACCGGTTTTTTTACACGTCGATTAACCGGTGGAAAAAATCCGTCACCGCAACATCCCTAGTTTGCATCATATATTCTCGACGTGAACTGGCATGATGTGTTTGATTCCTCACATGACTTCAGATGTAACGGTCACCAGCTGGAGTGCCCTCGAGAGCCACCAGAGGGCGCTCCACAATAGACTAGGATCACTTCCTCACAAACTACATTTCCCATAACTCACTGCCCGGACTCATCAGCCCTCATCATCTCATACACCTGCAGCTCATTCACATACACCCATATAAACCTCTGTCACTCTTCAGTTCAGTTCACGAAGTATTGCATTGCCCTGGCTTTCAATTCCAAGCGTTTATTCCTGTGTTTGCTGATCTGTTTCGACCTCACTCTGACCGTCACTACGGTCTAATAGGATGATAACCTTCGTTCCGCCTTCTCTCGAGACCTTATGTAAACAAAGTCATGCCCATGACCCGGAAGCGGAACGTCACACGCTATAAAAGGCGAGTTAAACTTCCGACTCGTTCTCTTTACCTTTCTCGCCTTAGAGACCTGGTACAGGTAGGAACCTAATTATATTGTTATTTACCATTCAATTCATCACCCAAGTGGTGCAGGTGCCTTGTGCCCCTGTGAATTGTGGTGTTTTATTTTGTTGTATTATGTTTGTTTATCTGTGCAATCACTTAATTCAAATGCTTGAATTGTGATAAGTTTGATTGATATTTGAGGCTAGTGTTCATACTAGTCATTCAATATTTAAATATAAACACTCAATTTATGCTATATGTGCTTATGAATTGGGATTAGTTATTGTATTATTCAGATATTCTGAGGCTAGTTTTTAATACTAGCCATTCAATATTTGGGTTATTTCTGTTTTCTTTCAGAGTATGCGAATAAAGTGAATATACTTCATTACAAAATTTTGGTGAGTATTTTCTCCTTTTGGAGCCCTATATCACTGTTCGCAGCTGTTGGGGGTTGATATAGGCCTGCTAAATACGTTCGCGTACTAAGTGCAGGCCTTCTTTGCTTTGTGTGGGCTTGATATACCCTTTACTACTGTGCGCAGTCAGTGGGATTGTGTGTGGCCTTACCTGCTGTGGGGGTATTATGGCATCTCATTGCTGCCGATATTGCCAAACAGCAATGGACCCTCGTGATGGACATAGGGAATGCCCTTCATGCCTGGGGATGGCTCATTTAAGAGAGGATGTGGATAATCCCTGCAGTGCGGCTTGTGACCTGCCCAGAGGGGAACGACTTCACCGCGCTAATAGAGTATGCAGTTCTGTACCTGAGCGTGGTAGGAAGAGGGAACGCTCATCGGACAGGCATAGTCATAAGCGTTCTCGCAGGCACTCACATGATCGCCATGAATCACACAGATCAGGCCATGAGAAAGTGGTGGAAGTGGCTAAACACCCAACTCCTGCTCCACCAGCGGAGGGTGGCAACACAGACACTCAACTACAGATCCTGGCTGCTATTCAGAGTTTAGCACAGAGGATGGACAGAGTTGAAGCTCGCCACTCATTTTCACCATCACTACCTTCTGGTCAGGAATGTGTTCCTCCACCTGCGCAGCAGGGTAATCCTGACACTGACGCAGAAGATGCTGATGTATTATCTCTTATTGCTCCCCACTCGTTGGTTGATAATGCACTGCAGGCAGAAGGAGGGAGCCAAGGAGAAGGACCCCATTCAGATTCTGCTGAAGTGGATGGCGAATCAACTGGGAAGGATGATTTTCCAGCAAATTCTCTGGTGGCTAGAGTATTTAGTGCAGCAAAAATTCTTTGTTTGCAGCCTTCTGTGTCTGACCCTGCTCCTGTTGGGGGTGTCTGGGAAGGCATACCTCAGACTAATTCTCCATCTTGCATTCCAGTGGCAGATGATTATACCTCAATGTTGAGGACAGCATGGAAGAAACCATCTCAGAAGCCTCAATTCAATGCAGGCTGCAGACGGTTGGCCAATGCCCGTTACCCAAAAGAAACTGGACTGGGGGACATGCCACCGGTAGAACAAGAAATAGCATCATGGACAACTCTGGGACCAGCCTATGCATCAGCTAACCCTCGCTGTCCCAAGAAGGAGTGTGCGAAAACTGACCGTTTGATCTCACGATCCTTTAATGCCACTGCACGTGCAGCTCGTACAGGCAATGCTTTGGCTATCCTCTTAGCAGCCTTACGGAAAACCGTAAGTTCGGATGACCAGGATTCTAGGAACCTTGTTGATTCTGCTCTGGCAGCCCACTCACAATTGACACGTGATGTGGGGGACGCTATGTCTTCGGCTGTTTTATGTCGTAGACAGATATGGCTGGCACAAACCTCTTTGCCAGAGACCATAAGAAGCGAACTAATGAATTTGCCAGTAATTCCCGGTCACGTTTTTAATTCAAATTCTCAGGAGGTGCTGGATAAGGCTGAGCGCTCCATTACAACGAGAGAAGCTGTCCAGCGGGCTTGTCATAGACCAGCTCCAGTCTTCAGACCAAGGTTTCGAGAGACACAAAGACCACAGCAACCTGCTTGGTCTAGACAAATGAGTGGCAATCCTGTTAGTGTTCAGGGGCAGAGCTTTCGTGGCCAAAGGCAAAATTCTGCCACTTATCCCCAGAGGAGATTTCAGTCCCGTGGGGGAACCCAACAGAGAGGTTCACGAAGGGGTGCAGGACGTGATGGTGGCCCTGCATAGGGGTCAGGGGCTGACCGTCGACTGTTCCTCCCAACTTTCACGGGCCAGTTGGGAGAGAGTGGTCTCAGACCAGTGGGTTTTATCTACAATAACTCACGGGTATCGGCTACAGTTTCGACGGCGCCCCCCCCCCCCGTTTTCAAGGGTCAGAATGACTATGGTCAAGGACCCACTATTGGAGCCCGTATTGAGAGAAGAGGTGCAAGCTCTTTTACGAAAAGGAGCAATTGCAAAGGTGCCCTTCAACGCACAGCAGACTGGGTTTTATTCAACCTATTTCATAATTCCAAAAAAAGATGGTGGTCATCGTCCCATTCTAGATCTCAGGCACCTCAACCAGTACTTAAAAATTCTTCCATTCAAGATGATTCATACAAAGATGGTAATGCAGTCCATACATGCAGGAGAATGGTTCACGTCCCTGGATTTAAAGGACGCATATTTCCACATTCCAATTTGTCTAGAGCACAGGCCTTTTCTCCGCTTTGCATTTCAAGGCCAGGCCTTCCAGTTCCAGGTTCTACCGTTCGGCCTGTCTTTGGCACCGAGAATTTTTACTCGGGTGATCTCAGCTGCCCTAGCTCCCCTTCAGCTGCGAGGTATCAAAATCCTGCCATACCTGGACGATTGGTTAATTTGTGCTCCTTCTCGAGAACAGGTGATCAGGAACACAGAGGAGGTACTAGCTCACATTCAGTCCCTGGGGTTCATGGTGAACTGGAAGAAGAGCAGTCTCCAGCCTCAACAGCAGGTGAAATTCCTGGGGCTATATTTCAACTCCATAACAATGGAAGCATGTCTCACTCCACAGAGAATAGACAGCCTGGAGAAGGCGTTAGGTCACTTCCAGAAGGGAAAGCTGGTGACAGCCCACAGGGTTCAGAAGCTGGTAGGACTGATGGCGGCAGCATCAATAGTAATTCCCTTAGGCCTACTGAGGACACGCCCGATACAGAGATGGTTCAATTCTTTTCGTCTTCATCCAAAAAAGGACAGAAGAACGAAGCTGTTGGTGACAAAGGCCTGCATGCGGGCCTTACTCCATTGGAGGGACAAGGACTTTCTCCGCAGGGGAACCCCACTGGGCAATCTTCCTCACAGAAGATCAGTGATAACAACAGACGCATCACTGACAGGCTGGGGAGCCGTTTGGGAGGGCAGGTCAGTAAGGGGCAAATGGGATCCCCATTGGTCATCAGAACACATAAATGTGCTCGAACTGAGGGCTGTTCATCTTGCTCTCAAGGGTCTGTTACCATTTTTTCGCCACAAGCATGTGCTAGTGAGAACGGACAGTACCTCAGCAGTTTACCACATAAATCACCAAGGAGGGACAAAATCACTACGCTGTCTCCAGGTGGCAACGAACCTGCTGACGTGGACCGGGCCACGGCTGTCCTCACTGAGAGCAATCCACATCCCGGGTGTGACAAACAGAGCAGCCGACATTTTGTCCAGAACAGGGCCTCTCCCAGGGGAATGGCGGTTGCACACGGAGGTAATAGCCCAAATGTGGACCCGATACGGGACAGCTCATGTAGATCTCTTTGCTTCCAGGGAAACGACCCATTGCCTGGGATGGTACTCCCTCACGGTACAGGAGGGCAGTTTAGGCCTGGATGCTCTGTCGCAAGAGTGGCCGACAGGCTTATTATATGCTTTTCCCCCCTTTCCTCTGATTTCCCAAGTCCTCCAGAGGATCAGAGAGGGTCATTGCACAGTTCTACTAGTTGCTCCACGCTGGCCAGGAAGACCATGGTTCTCGGACCTAGTTCAGCTGATTCAGGGTCCTCCGTGGCAACTTCCATCACGGGTGGATCTCCTATCCCAAATAGACGGGCAGATTTGGCATCCAAACCCGATGGCACTGCGATTGTGGGTATGGCCTCTACAGAGTCCGTCCCTCAACAGCTAGATGAAACTGTACGTGAGACACTGAATAACGCCAGAGCTCCATCTACTCGGGCTAATTACTCGATAAAGTGGAGAATTTTTTCAGAATGGTGTTTAGGCTTGAATGTTGATCCAATAACCTGCTCGGTGCCACTTGTCCTTAGATTCCTGCAGGCTCAACTGGATCAGGGCAAAGCAGCCAGCACAATCAGGGTTTATGCTTCATCTATTTCAGCATCTCATAGGGGAGTGGATGGCCAGCCATTAGGCCGACATCCCTTGGTAGGTCAGTTCCTGAAGGGAGCTCGTCGCTTATGTCCAAATCGCACTCTGCGGGTACCCAATTGGGATTTGCCTTTAGTACTAGACTCTCTCACTAAGCCCCCGTACGAGCCTATGGCAGATGCAGATTTTAAAGCTTTGTGTCTCAAGACAGCTTTTCTCTTGGCTATATGCTCTGCTAAAAGGGTAGGAGAATTGTGTGCGCTATCTATCAGTGAGGATTGTTTACGTTGGAGGCCGGATGGCACAGGAGTGACACTCTGGCCCAACCCTGCCTTTTTACCTAAAGTAATTAATCCTCAGTTCAGAAATCAAGTTCTGGAGTTAATTCAATTTCAACCCCCTTCACAGGCAGATCAGCAGAATTTGCTTACCCTTTGTCCAGTAAGAGCATTACGTACCTATGTAAACTTCACTCAGGCCTTGAGGAAGTCTCATTCTCAGCTTTTTGTTTGCTATGGAAAGGCCAGACTAGGGTTGCCACTTTCTAAGCAACGGTTGTCACATTGGTTGGTTGAGGTTATTTCCCAGGCTTATACAGAAAGAGGGTTTCCAGTTCCTATGGGAATACGGGCCCACTCAACCAGAGGTGTAGCTACTTCATGGGCCGCACTAAAAGGAGTTCCGGTGGGGGAGATTTGTGCTGCAGCATCATGGTCTACACCATGTACATTTGCTAATTTTTATAGAGTTGACGTAACTAGCACAACGCCTGTCAGCACGGCAGTTTTGATGTCTGTTGCCCAGCGAGGTTTGAATAGTTCGGAGTCTGTAGTTCCTCGCGACCCTGTTGACATGAGTCATCCTATTAGACCGTAGTGACGGTCAGAGTGAGGTCGAAACAGATCGTAAGTTATGAATATAACTATGGATCTGTGAGACCGAAGGATGACCGTCACTATTCTTGTCGCTCGGAATTCTAGGGCGTTCAAGGTAAGAGAACGAGTCGGAAGTTTAACTCGCCTTTTATAGCGTGTGACGTTCCGCTTCCGGGTCATGGGCATGACTTTGTTTACATAAGGTCTCGAGAGAAGGCGGAACGAAGGTTATCATCCTATTAGACCGTAGTGACGGTCATCCTTCGGTCTCACAGATCCATAGTTATATTCATAACTTACGTTCTCATTTACTGACCACCTTGGACTGTGTATCTCGACTCCTGATTGTTCTCTGCCTGCCTTTACCCGGATTGTTAATTGGACTTTGCCTTTTGCTGCCTGCCCTGACTTCTGCCTGTGACCCCGATCTGCTCTGTGTTCTCTCCGTTGTTCTGTCTGCTGTTGTTTAACCCTGCCTGTCTGACCACTCTAATAAAAGCTGCAAATGGATCCTTCCTCGTCCGCTGCATCATTACATCAGAAGTCAACTATTAATGTGCTTTTATGAAAGTTTGAGAGCCACAGTCAGTATAAAGAGTTATTATGAAGATTACACTTTACTTAAAGCCTTTATGTATATAATGTATTATGTATAATATAATATAAAGGTATTCATAGTGTACATTATAATGCATTATATATTTTCATAATTGTAAATATAATATTTGCATATTTCTTGTTACATCTGAATCTGACATGTGTTTTAATGCATTATACTTTTTAAAGGTGTAACAATGAATAGATAAGTATTATAAATGTGATTACAATTAGACCATACAATGCATTATAAGGTGCATTATCAATGCATAAAAATAATTTTATAATGCATTATATATAAAGGCAATAAGTGAAATCCGAATTTCTCCAGTATTTGTGTTCGGAAGTATGTAAGACTGATTAATAATGAATTTTTTATCTATGAGAATGCATTGGCATGCAAAGATCAAAGGTCATTTTAAAGGTCCCACAGGGGTGTTGTGTCTGGTTCCTCACACAGTGTCATCAGAAGGCTTCAGAAGACTTGTAGTGCATGCGTGGACAGTGTTTAACGTGCATTTATAATCAAATCAAATCAAATCAAAGTTTATTTATAAAGCACAGTAAAAACAACAATAGTTGACCACTGTGCTGTACAATGTCATACTAAAAAAGGTATAAAATAAGTGATATACACATATGCATATATACACATACACATGTACACATGCACAAATATACATACATGCGTATATACACACAGTACACACCTATACACAAAACATGCATAACACATACATACATACATAAATATAGTAAAGACCGCAATGCAACAAAAAAAAAAATAAATAAATAAATAAAAAAAGAACACTGATAAATGGTCTTAAAAGTCTAGGAACAGTTATATGCCTGAGAAAAAAGGTATGTTTTTAGCTTAGATTTAAATTCAGCTTCTGATGAAACTGATCTGAGGGAGACCGGGAGACTGTTCCACAACTTTGGCCCAACAACAGAAAAAGCCCGGTCACCTCGCAGCTTTAATCTAGATCTAGGGACCATCAGTAATTTTTGTTCAGAGGATCTCAGAGATCTAACAGAGGTTTTTGGGTTCACAAGGTCGCAAAGATAAGTAGGGGCTGAACCATTCAAAGCTTTAAAAACAAAAAGTAAAATTTTAAAATCAATTCTGTAGTGGACCGGCAACCAGTGCAAGGAGCGCAGTACAGGGGTAATATGTTCGAACTTGCGAGTACCAGTCAAAAGTCTGGCAGCTGCGTTCTGAACCATCTGAAGTCGATTTATATTAGATTGACTAATTCCAACATAGAGAGAATTACAATAATCCAGCCGAGATGACACAAATGCATGGATCACTCTCTCAAACTCAGAAAAGGTTAAAAAACTCTTGGTTTTTAGATAACAATCGTAGTTGGAAAAAACAAGATCTAACTACAGAGTTTATCTGTTTGTCAAATTTGAGTGAGGATTCAAAAATGACACCCAAATTTTTTGTAGAGGGTCTTTCATAGCAAACTAAGTCTCCCAAATCATAATTAAAGGTGCCTGAAGGCTCAAAAACCATAACCTCTGTTTTGCTCTCATTAAGGTGCAAAAAATTTGAAGAAAGCCAAGACTTAATATCAGCCAGACATGCAGCTAAGGATCTCAAAGCTGTTTTGTCGTTGTGCTTCAGGGGCAAATAAATTTGGGTGTCATCAGCATAAAAATGAAATGACAGCTTGTGCTTGGTAAAAATAGACCCCAAAGGAAGCATATATAATGAGAACAAAACAGGAGCCAAAATGGAGCTCTGAGGAACTCCAAACATCAGGGCGCAGCTGGATGAAGAAAAACCATCAAGACAAACAGAAAAAGTCCTATCTTCGAGATATGATTTGAACCAGTCCAGCGCGCGACCTTGAATACCCACATATTTTTCTAGGCGCGATATAAGAATTTTGTGGTCGACGGTATCGAAAGCAGCGCTTAAATCTAAAAGTAGAAGTATCATTGAGTCCCCTGAGTCTACAGTTAATAAAATATCATTTAAAACTTTTAAAAGTGCAGACTCCGTACTATGATGCTTCCTGAAACCAGATTGAAATTTTTCAAATATATTGTTTGATTCTAAGAAGCTCTGTAATTGTACTAAAACAACCTTTTCTAAGGCTTTAGAAATGAAAACCAAATTTGAGATCGGTCTATAACTTGATAAGACGGCCGGGTCGAGATTAGGTTTTTTAAGCAGTGGTTTAACAATTGCATGTTTAAAATATCTTGGAACGGTTGCTGTAAGAAGTGACTTATTTATTATAGCTAAAATACTTGGTCCGACAACATCAAAGACCTCAAGAAAAAACCGAGTGGGAACAATATCAAGTGGGCATGTAGTGGGTTTCAAATGCTTAATTATGTCTTGAAAGGAGCTTAAAGAGATTGTCTGGAATTCATTACAAATTGGAGTGCAGAGATGCGGGACAGATAGGTCATAATTTGAAGATACTATACGCTGTCTTATGTCAACTATTTTATCTGTGAAAAACCTGAGAAAATCTTCACATACTGCAGCTGAGGCATTCAAAGAAACAGCACTATTTGGATTTAAAACAGAGTTTAAAATGGTAAAAAGAGTTTTAGGTTTATGACAATTTTTTGCAATGATATCTGAAAAATACTGAGATTTTGCCAGTTTAACTGATTTTTGATACCCAATTAATGATTCACGTAGAATTTCAAAAGATACTTGTAGTTTATCTTTTTTCCACTTCCGTTCGGCTCTACGACAAACTCGTCTATGTTCTTGTGTGGTACTGTTTAACCAGGGTTCAGGTTTAGATTTTAGTCGTTTTTCTCGCACAGGAGCCACAGAGTTTAAAATATCATTTGAAATGGAATTAAACAATGAAAGATGTTCATCTACATTTGAATTATTTAAGGAGGAATCAAGATTGTACATCAAACAGGCCTCCTTAAAATAAACAGCAAAATCATCATTAGATGAAGGATTAAAAAGCCGAGTTTGCTGTGATAACCTCTTAGATTTCATAGTTTTACCATTTGGAAGAGAGCAAGTGAACATAATAGGCATATGATCTGAAAAACTCAATTCAAGAGTTTCAAGTTTGCAAACTGGAATACCATGCAATAATACAAGATCTAAGGTATGGCCTTGTTTGTGAGTGGGACCATTTACCACTTGAATGAAGTCCAGAGAGTCAACCA